>NC_084551.2:41360000-41660000 GCF_033978685.3 Nerophis lumbriciformis | reverse complement strand
TGCAGAAATGTGCATGAAACTATCTGCAACTTGTGGACGACAGAGCAGACAATAATAATAGTAATAAACACAACAATAAGACAGCTTTGGTGGTGTTTGTTTTACAAACTATGTGTGTGAATTAGTCACATGTGTAAACAATAAACATGCCAGCAGGTGGTGCACAATGTTGGATAAGATATGTATTAAATACACTATTTATAAAATATGAACTACAAACCCCAAGACCATTGAAGTTAACTTCTAACTTCTTGCAACTCAACGCCAAGAAAACGGAAATGCTGATTATCGGTCCTGCTAGACACCGACATTTATTTAATAATGCCACCTTAACATTTGACAACCAAACAATTAAACAAGGCGACTCAGTAAAGAATCTGGGTATTATCTTCGACTCAACTCTCTCGTTTGAGTCACACACTAAGAGTGTTACTAAAACGGCCTTCTTTCATCTCAGTAATATCGCTAAAATTCGTTCTATTTTATCCACTAGCAACGCTGAGATCATTATTCATGCATTCGTTACGTCTCGTCTCGATTACTGTAACGTATTATTTTCGGGTCTCCCTATGTCTAGCATTAAAAGATTACAGTTGGTACAAAATGCGGCTACTAGACTTTTGACAAGAACAAGAAAGTTTGATCATATTACGCCTATACTGGCTCACCTGCACTGGCTTCCTGTGCACTTAAGATGTGACTTTAAGGTTTTACTACTTACGTATAAAATACTACACGGTCTATCTCCA
Organism: Nerophis lumbriciformis; assembly: GCF_033978685.3. NCBI lineage: Eukaryota > Metazoa > Chordata > Actinopteri > Syngnathiformes > Syngnathidae > Nerophis > Nerophis lumbriciformis. The sequence continues at coordinate 41,659,251 of NC_084551.2, read as the reverse complement.
TCCTATCTTGCCGATTGTATTGTACCATATGTCCCAGCAAGAAATCTGCGTTCAAAGAACTCCGGCTTATTAGTGATTCCCAGAGCCCAAAAAAAGTCTGCGGGCTATAGAGCGTTTTCTATTCGGGCTTCAGTACTATGGAATGCCCTCCCGGTAACAGTTAAAGATGCTACCTCAGTAGAAGCATTTAAGTCCCATCTTAAAACTCATTTGTATACTCTAGCCTTTAAATAGACCCCCCTTTTTTTAGACCAGTTGATCTGCCGTTTCATTTCCTTTCTCTTCTGCTCCCCCCTCTCCCTTGTGGAGTGGGAGACACACAGGTCCGGTGGCCACGGATGAAGTGCTGGCTGTCCAGAGTTGGGACCCGGGGTGGACCGCTCGCCTGTGCATCGGTTGGGAACATCTCTGCGCTGCTGACCCGTCTCCGCTCGGGATGGTTTCCTGCTGGCCCCACTATGGACTGGACTCTCACAATATTATGTCAGACCCACTCGACATCCATTGCATTCGGTCTCCCTGAGTGGGGGGGGGGTTACCCACATATGCGGACCTCTCCAAGGTTTCTCAAAGTCATTCACATCGACGTCCCACTAGGGTGAGTTTTTCCTTGCTCTTAAGTGGGCTCTGTACCGAGGATGTCGTTGTGGCTTGTGCAGCCCTTTGAGACACTTGTGATTTAGGGCTATATAAATAAACATTGATTGATTGATTGATTGTAGTTGGCACGTTGTGTAATTCGTAAATACAAACAGATTACATCCATCCATTTTCTACCACTTGTCCCTTTCGGGGTCGCGGGAGTACTGGAGCCTATCTCAGTTGCATTCGGGCGGAGGCGGGGTACCCTGCAAAAGTCGCCACCTAATCGCAGGGCCAACACAGATAGACAGACAACATTAACACTCACATTCTCACACACTAGGGCCAATTTAGTGTTGCTAATCAACCTATCCCCAGGTGCATGTATTTGGAGGTGGGAGGAAGCCGGTGGACCCGGAGGGAACCCACAAAGTCACGGGGAGAACATGCAAACTCTACACAGAAAGATCCCGAGCCCGGGATTAAACTCAAGACCTTCGTATTGTGAGGCACATGCACTAACCCCTGTTTCACCGTGCTGCCCAGCCAAAATACAATGATTTGCAAATAATTTTCAACTTATATTCAATTGAATAGACTGCAAAGACAAGATATTTAATGTTCCAACTGAGAAACTTATTTTTTTTTGTAAATAATCATTAACTTAGAATTTAAAGGCAGCAACACATTGCAAAAAAGTTGGCACAGGGGTATTTTTACCACTCTGTTACATGTCATTTCCTCATACTTGCCAACCCTCACGGATTTTCCGGGAGACCCCCGAAATTCAGCGCCTCTCCCGAAAACCTCCCGGGACAAATTTTCTGCCGAAAATCTCCCGAAATTCAGGCGGAGCTGGAGGCCACGCCCCCTCCAGCTCCATGCGGACCTGAGTGACGTGTTGACAGCCTGTTCACACGTCCGCTTTCCCACAATAGAAACAGCTAATGATCGAGGGCGAGTTCTTGGTTTCTCATGTGGGTTTATTGTTAGGCAGTTTCATTAACGTCCTCCCAACGCGGTAACAACACACAACAACAGCAGTCAAGTTTTCGTCTACCGTAAAGCAGTTCGTCTGCCGTAAACAGCAATGTTGTGACACTTTTAAACAGGACAATACTGCCATCTACTGTACATGCATATGTGACCCACCCATAATGTGTCACATTTTTGGGTTGATTTATTTATTTTATTTTGTGGTTTGAATTCGTTTTTGGAGCTGTCATTACACATTTATCAGTATTCACATTGGTCAGTAGGGGGCAGTAGGGCGTTTCTTCCCAATTGAATGCTATCACCTGCAGACCGGAAGTGTCTTGTCATTCTGATGAGCGCGACCAGTCTGTGAACAATTGAAACGTCCTGTGTGCTTTTTCCTCCTGTATAACAGGTTAGTTTTGGTGAATCAACTCACTGAATAATATCCATGTGATCTTTATAAGTTTAAGTACACATTCGGATGGTGGAGCCTAACTCTAAAGTGTTTGTGAGTTGTAGTTTGTATTTGTGAATGAATCCAGTGCACAGCTGCAGTAATCAATACAAAAAGGCGACGTGAGTGCGCAATGTTTATACAGGAACTTCTGATCCTAATTCAGACTCCCAAATTAGAGCTCCCGTTTTCTTATTGATTTTATAATGTATATTTGTATAATGTGTGTGTTCTGAAATAGTGACAGAGAATAGAACAAGGATTGACAATTCAACCCTTAACTCAACAAAGAGTAGATGGGTGTTATGTGTGTGTGTATATGTGTAAATAAATGAACACTGAAATTCAAGTATTTCTTTTATTTATATATATATATATATATATATATATATATATATATATATATATATATGTAATAAAAAATAAAATAAAATAAATAAAAATATATAGCTAGAATTCACTGAAAGTCAAGTATTTCTTATGTATATATCTTAACCACGCCCCCAACCACGCCCCCGGCCCCACCCCGACCACGCTCCCCACCCCCGCCCCCCACCTCCCGAAATCGGAGGTCTCAAGGTTGGCAAGTATGCATTTCCTTTTAACAACACTCAGTAAACGTTTTGTAACTGAGGAGACCCATTTCTGAAGCTTTTCAGGAGGAATTATTTCCCATTCTTACTTAATGTACAGCTTAAATTGTTCAACAGTCCGGGGTCTTCGTTGTGGTATTTTAGGCTTCATATTGCGCCACGTATTTTCAATGGGAGACAGGTCTGCACTACAGGTAGGCCAGTCTAGTACCCGCACTCTTTTACTATGAAGGCACGCTATTGTAACACGAGGCTTGGAATTGTCTTGCTGAAATAAACAGGGGCGTCCATGATCACGTTGCTTGGATGGCAACATATGTACAAACCCCGTTTCCATATGAGTTGGGAAATTGTGTTAGATGTAAATATAAACGGAATACAATGATTTGCAAATCATTTTCAACCCATATTCATTTGAATATGCTACAAAGACAACATATTTGATGATCAAACTGATAAACATTTTTTTTTTTTTGCAAATAATCATTTACTTTAGAATTTGATGCCAGCAACACGTGACAAAGAAGTTGGGAAAGGTGGCAATAAATAATGATAAAGTTGAGGAATGCTCATCAAACACATTGGAACATCCCACAGGTGAACAGGCAAATTGGAAACAGGTGGGTGCCATGATTGGGTATAAAAGTAGATTCCATGAAATGCTCAGTCATTCACAAACAAGGATGGGGCGAGGGTAACCACTTTGTCAACAAATGCGTGAGCAAATTGTTGAACAGTTTAAGAAAAACCTTTCTCAACCAGCTACTGCAAGGAATTTAGGGATTTCACTATCTACGGTCCGTAATACCATCAAAGGGTTCAGATAATCTGGAGAAATTACTGCACGTAAACAGCTAAGCCCGTGACCTTTGATCCCTCAGGCTGTACTGCATCAACAAGCGACATCAGTGTGTAAAGGATATCACCACATGGGCTCAGGAACACTTCAGAAACCCACTGTCAGTAACTACAGTTGGTCGCTACATCTGTAAGTGCAAGTTAAAACTCTCCTTTGCAAGGCGAAAACCGTTTATCAACAACACCCAGAAACGCCGTTTGCTACGCTGGGCCTGAGCTCATCTAAGATGGACTGATACAAAGTGGAAAAGTGTTCTGTGGTCTGACGAGTCCACATTTCAAATTGTTTTTGGAAACTGTGGACGTCGTGTCCTCAAGACCAAGGAGGAAAAGAACCATCCGGATTGTTATAGGCGCAAAGTTGAAAAGCCAGCATCTGTGATGGTATGTGGGTGTATTAGTGCCCAAGACATGGGTAACTTACACATCTGTGAAGGCGCCATTAATGCTGAAAGGTACATACAGCTTTTGGAGCAACATATGTTGCCATCCAAGCAACGTTACCCTGCTTATTTCAGCAAGACAATGCCAAGCCACGTGTTACATCAACGTGGCTTCATAGTAAAAGAGTGCGGGTACTAGACTGGCCTGTCTGTAGTCCAGACCTGTCTCCCATTGAAAATGTGTGGCGCATTATAAGGCCTAAAATACCACAACGGAGACCCCCGGACTGTTGAACAACTTAAGCTGTACATCAAGCAAGAATGGGAAATAATTCCACCTGAGAAGCTTAAAAAATGTGTCTCCTCAGTTCCCAAACATTTACTGAGTGTTGTTAAAAGAAAAGGTGATGTAACACAGTGGTGAACATGCCCTTTCCCAACTACTTTGGCACGTGTTGCAGCCCTGAAATTCTCAGTTAATTATTATTTGCAAAAAATAAATAAAGTTTATGAGTTTGAACATCAAATATCTTGTCTTTGTAGTGCATTCAATTGAATATGGGTTGAAAAGGATTTGCAAATCATTGTATTCCATTTATATTTACATCTAACACAATTTCCCAACTCATATGGAAACGGGGTTTGTAGCTCCAAAACCTGTATGTATCTTTCAGCAATAATAGTGCCTTCACAGATTTGTAAGTTACCCATGCCTTGGGCACTAATCCACCCCCATACCATCACAGATGCTGGCTTTTCAACTTTGCGCCTATAACAGTCCGGATGGTTCTTTTCCTCTTTGTTCCGGAGGACACGACGTCCACAGTTTCCAAAAACAATTTGAAATGTGGACTCGTGCGCGGCTGGTATACAAAGTGTAATTTCTGTAGTAATGCCCTTTTAGGAGTATTTGTATTGTTTATTCATCTGTAGTATAAATTATTTTTAATTGTGAAAATGTTGTTTTTTTAATCATGTGAAGGCTGATATGTAATTGTTACTATTTTCCTTGAAGTAATACACATGTACTTTATTATGACTGAATAACGCCTATTTTGCATATTTTTGTTTGCCATGTTTGTCAAATGCACTCAGTCTTTGTTTAAATTTGTTAAATTACTTTTTTTTCAGAAAATTTCCCTTTTACAATTGCAGAGGGAAAATCACAAAATTGTATTGCAACTTTCACTTTCTCCCCCATTTTTATTGAAACAAACACCTAAAAAAACCTTTATTTCCATTGAACTTTCTTTGAAGAAGTTCTGCGAATTCCACCATCTAAAAAACATCCCAAAAACACTCCTCTTACCTGCCGTGACCTACATATTATCAATAAATAGTGACATTAGTATTGTGAGAGGCAACACAGAGGACCTACTTCTCTGGTTTGGTCACGCTGCTCCTCTGGGCACGAACGAGACATTTGTTAATGTCGCTACTTGAGCTCCTGCTGTTGTATCATCTTTGAGTATGTGAAAATTTATGACAAGTTATATAAATCATGCCTCTCCCCTTTACAATAGTAGGTTGTGGCACCAAGCAGAGAAGTTGGTCAACTTTGAATTTTTACACTCTACGTAAAAATCTGGACCTTTGTTCTTAGAGAGCTTTATAGTCAGAAGAGAGATGACTCTCCATTACCTGCATACTAGCAGTTGTTTACTGTTTAGAACGCACAGAAAAAGTAACGAGTAATGTTCTTGTCTCACAAAAGGATTCTGAATGATGGGCACAATTTAAAAAAACTTTAAAGTCTCATGCTATTTATACAAAAGTATTATGTTTTGTGCAGGTCAGACAGGGTCGGACCACCATAATTGTGGCCCATCGCCTCTCAACTATCAGAAACGTTGATATCATTGCTGGCATACAAAATGGAGAGGTTGTTGAGTTGGGGACTCATAGTCAGCTGATGGAAAAACAGGGTGTCTATCACACTCTAGTCACTATGCAGGTAAACTTTTACTCAGAGTTTGGGGGATGTGCATGTTTTTAAAACTATCAACCTTGTGCTTTTTCCATCTTACAGACTTTTCAAAAATCAGAGGAGCAAGAAGAGTCTCAGCAGTATGAAAAGACACCACTGTCCATAACTTTCTCAGAATCTTCTTTGCAAAAAAGGACGTTTTCCTTTGCTTCTTCAGATTCTTCAGAGGGGAAAAAAGAAGAGAAAGAAACGTTGTTACATGCTACAGAAAAGACAGTGGATGTAGAATTGGTATTAGAAATGTTTCAGTTACGAAAAAGAAGGGAAGGACATGATTCAGCTCTTTCTCCTCATTTGTGCAGGATGAAAATGTTCCACTTGTGTCATTCCTCAAAGTGATGCGTTTCAACCTTCCTGAATGGCCTTACTTTTTGTTTGGAATCATCTGTGCTGCACTCAATGGAATAATGCAGCCTATGTTTGATGTCATCGTCACCAAGTTTATTGTTGTAGGTTACAACTTCTTTCAAGCAAGATCGCTTTTAATTTATGACAAAATCACAAAGAGCGACTTTTTAAACAATTAACAAAGTTAATGTGCTTATTTCAAACTTTCAGGTGTTTTCAGGACCTGATCAAGAGGAGATCAGAAAAAACTCTATGTTGATTTCCCTGATGTTTGCTGTTATTGGAGTTGCAACTTTTTTCACCGTATTTCTTCAGGTATGCACACATTTTCAACAATACGTTAGTACAGTAATAATCACAGTTAAAATAAGTTGGCTATTATCCATAGTAGGGCTGTGAATCTTCGATTAGAATCTCGGGGGTAGTGATTCAATTCAGAATTGATTCTCGATTCAAAGTGAATACTTTTTTTTTATAATATTGGGCCTTCAATAATTAGCTACATTCCTCCATAAAATAGATAATAGCTCCAATAAATGTATATATTACTTAAAAGAAAACTGGTTTTGCTTGATAAAATTCTACCCCAACATTTAATAAAGTCAAGTACAAATAAGGCAACAAGAGAGGTATCCCACATTACTAAAGTAAATCTGTATAGCAAATATGGGCATCTCCATCAACAATATGATTTGCCTTAATGTCTGGACAGGACAAATTAAAAAAATAATAACAATTAACACTTTTAAATACGGTTCCACTTCTAGTGATCCCGTGTTAAATTGTGATTGTCGGAGCAGAGCTCTTCTAGTTTGTGTCCCCTCTCGAAAACAAGAAGTAACATCTGGGTGAATTTTGATAGAACTTTCAGGAAATGTTCAAAATAGGATAAGGAACAGCTAATAACTTTTTGGAGGTGATCCGCATCGCAGTCCAGATTCAGGACTTACAATTGCAAGGCAGGGCCTGGAAAAGGTCTGTGCTCTCTCTATGCTTTTCCATTCCGTAATTTACCGAGAACGTTATTGCTAATTTATATATTTAGTAATTATTTATTTACTCATCTGTCTATTAATTAATGTATTTTTCTACTCATTTATGTATTCACTGTAGTGTGTGTTAAAAACTGTTATGATACAAAAAGGGGTAGGGTTAAATAAGCTCTGCTTCGTCCTACTACTTTTCGGACATGCTGTTATGAAAAACTGGATATATGCGATGCATCAAATTGTATGCATGTTCAAAATAAACTAACACCATAACCATACATTTTTTTTAAATAGATTTTTGATTTTTCTGAATCGATTGAGAATCAAATAAGAATCACGATTCATTCGAAAAAAATAAAATAATATTTTGACAACCCTAATCCATAGTTTTCAAAAGATAAACTATGTAAACTAAAAGGCACAAAAAGCCATACTTGCTGTTAGTTACCACACCAGGAGTTATATACCATGGGGGAAAATATTGTACAGTATGTAGTTATAATTTATATTGAACATCAACACATATTCTCGTACTTTTTGCCACTGAGTAAACAAGTTGACTCTTACAGAATCCACCTCATATTTCCACATTGTTTTAAGTGTGTTATTACCTTTCTGTTTTACAGGGTTTCTGTTTCGGCACAGCTGGAGAGATCCTGACTATGAAACTGAGAGATGCATCATTCAAGGCCATGTTGAGCCAGGTGAGTGTGTCAATTAATTCTCATCGGACATTAATATTATTTTAAAAGGTTTTGTAACTTGTGTTCCTAACTAGTGATTCCACAAATACACATTGTTAAGTAATTAATTGTTATAATCATTACAGTGTAAGTCCATGTCAGTCACATATTAAGCTGTTCAGTGGTTATCGATCAAGTACACAATTTGTCATGATTGGCTTAAGCCAAAGAATGTCCTCGGTGCAGAGAAGAAATAATGAAAATAATAACAAAAGGCGCACTCATAAAGGAGTGAGGAAAAATAAAAAAGGATGCACACACAAGGTGTGGCGTAACGGAAAATGCACACAGAAGGTGTGGAGAGGAAACAGTTTACACTACACAGCAGGCAGAACCACAGGAACGAGAAAAGTGTGGAATCGGTGTTTTCCTCACTTATTATATGATGATGTATATTTGAACCAGTGGGTCCCTATCCATAAACTGTACGCTTCTAAGGATTACCCTTTTTCAGAACGAACTCTGATATTAACAAAAGAAACAATAATGTAATTTAAAATTGTCTGTAAATAAATAAAGCGTGACTGGAGCCATGGCAGGGGAGATGAACAAGATTGGAAGGGTGAACCATCAGGAATTTACTGGTGCCGAGTGAATGCCCTGGAGAGCTTATGTAGTCAGGACAAAATACGTAACGTTTGTGCAAAGGTGACTCCGCCCTGTGCCCCAAAAACCATGCACTGCAGCAAAAAGCAAACAGGCAGCAGCAGAGCTGCCAGATCATGACACAATTTATAGTATTGGGACACATACAGTATATGTAAATAGGGCTAAGATAAAAATGGATTGAAGAAAGAGGAAAGAAGTGAAATGATTAATCAGGTCCTCCAGGATTTCGCAATTATGGGATTGCATTAATTCAACCATTCCTGACTTATCCACCAACCCGACAACTTTCACTCATCTCCGCAACTTTTCTGGACATTTTGGCCAATCATCGTCATTTCGGCAATAGAATCCATCCCTAAGTAGCTCTAAACTGTTACAATAAAATGTGTCCCTGCAATGGCCTGTATCGTCTAGCCACGTCTTCACTTGCCTTGATAACATTGACAGAGATGTGGACATGTGCTGATAATCTTTTATCATATATCATTGACAGTCGTCCAACAACTTATGAGCTCAATTCATTCCATGACCAAGCTCTTCACTTAAAACACTCGTATGGCAAATCAGCTCCGTTCATTTAAATTAATTTAAATACATTTAATCTGTGCTTGGCCCCACCAAACACCTACACTGCTAAAGGTTTGGATTCCAATGGTTGGAAAACAAAGTTTTGTCGACCTTTAGCTATAAGCTAATGTCAGCAATTAAGACTGGATGTTGTATGGCATTAGCTGCGCCATGTCGTGGGGCGAGGGTCGTAATTTAAATTATGCTCGCAACTTAAACCATAACAAAAAGATGAGAGACCACTCGTACTGAAAATACTCATGAGTTAAGGTACTCATAAATTGAGGTACCACAGTACCAACAAATATCACAGCTACGGATCGCTCTCAACGATTACCCAATATTTTTATCGTAAGCCGTAAACAGCTGCAATGTGTTAAAAATCTAAACAAAAGTTTACAATGGACAAGCACAAGTGTGTCGGGCCGTGTATTCAATGCCTGCCCCAAAAAGCTAAGCTGTAGGTGTAGAGAAACAGCGCAAGGCCACCTTAGTATGTTTTTATGCACAATAATTTGTGTCATAAAACTTGCATAGGGGTTGTAGCTGTTGCTGAGAGTTTGCATGCTTTAAATATGTGTCATAAATAAATAAATATTAATAAATAAGTTAATGATGCAGAGTTATAAAATATTATTAGAAAATGTGTGATTGTAAAATCTCCTGAGCAAAATGTAAATGTATTGAGTTAATTGTGTTGCAAAGCGGAACGATTGTTGTGATGTTGCGACCCCACGGACAGTAAATAAGGCAGAACACGCAAGAGGGGAGGGTGCTTGAGCACGTTGTCTTCAGTTCCTCAAAAGATTTAAGTGTATTTGATGATTTGTGCAAAACTTCAAGCAAGTGATTATTAGAACCTCTTTTCGTTTCAAGCAACCAACGAGGTATTGTATTTTTGTAATTTAATTTTCTTTCTGAGTGTTTATTGATGTGAAATCAAAGTCTGATGTACTGTATTGTACTTTATTTTGTAAGTTCTCACGGTGTGTAGGCGTGTCGGCGTGGATGGTGTCAATAAACGCCAGTTTTACAAAAAATAACTTTCCTGTGTTGCAGTGTACCGAAAGGAGCTACAGGGGTGACCCGCACAGACCGAATGATTCTCCTTAATCACAATCAGAAGTACTTTATTAATCCCTGAGGGGAAATTGAGAAAAAGATGTAGGCGACTTTGGCCTTTCTTGTAAAGGGCATTTGTGTTGTGTGTCCTGTCCAATTTGTTGTTTAAGATGAATACTGAAGTATTTTAAACAGTCCACTATCTCAAAGCCTGCCCTCTAGATGTTCACCACTTGGAGCTGAACATGTGTCTTACTGGTGTTCAAATGCAGATTGTTACATGCGAAGCAGTTAACAAAGCTCAACACGATTCCGTTGTATTGCTGCTCGTTTCCCTCAGACCAACAAACCACCACTGCGTGGTCTGCTGAGAACTTCTGCAGATGGCAGTGGTTAGAGCTGTCTGAAATCTGAGATTTATAGAGTGAGTAGAAAAGTTGAGGGCACCCCGTATAGTCAAGCAATAAATTGTGACCAAAGGATTTGACCCAATGTGTTTGTGTTGCAGCTGTACTGCGACTTTGCTGCTTTTTCGCCAACACTCAGGGGCGTCATGGGGGGAGGCTAAGGCAACAGGCCTGTAGTGATTGGTTCGGCTCATTCAGATGAGCTATTTTGGGGATAATTAAGTACATTTAAGTATAATTAGGTAGCAGCTGGTTAATGTTTTTGGTTTCCACTGATCATGCTGAGGTTATTTTGCTCTCAACAATTTAGTAACATTAATTTGAAATCAATTTGAGTTTGGACTTTTTTATCAATTCATTGAGATCTGGAAAACAGCTTAATGATTTTTCTCTTAGGACCTTGGCTGGTTTGATAACCCCAAAAACAGTGTTGGTGCTCTCTTAACAAGGCTGGCCTCTGATGCTGCTCAAGTACAAGGGGTAAGGCACATCTCTCTTTCTAGTATACACATAATGTTCTTTTACCATACTGATCAACACCGTTTTCTTTGGTTTAGGTTACGGGATTACGTTTGGCCGCACTCGTCCAAAATATTGCTAACCTGACAACCTGTCTGATTATTTCCTTTTTGTATGGCTGGGAGCTAAGTCTGCTCTTACTAGCGATAGTTCCGGTCATGATAGCGGGTGGAAGTTTGCAGGTGCACTTGATAGCTGGGCACACTGGCGAGGACATGAAGGAGCTGGAGATGGCTGGCAAGGTGGGCATTTGGTGGTGGATATGTTCAGCTCGACCATGGTGCCTACTCAGCTAAGCACTGCTTTACTCCACTGTAACCCTTTTCCATTGTCAAAACCTGAAACAAATTTTTGGTTAGGGTTATTAAAATGTGTTGAGCCAATATCATATGATCACGTAAAACACTGTTGGTCACTCACTAGTTGAGCAAATTCATCAATTCCGTCATTCACTCTCTCCACATTGTTGCAGCAGTCTGGTTTTCCTCTGTCATCAAGTTATCTATTGAATTAATTTTGTCTCCTTAGTGCACTGCTTCTCAAGCAAGTGAGGCATCAGGCAGACCTACGGTGCTTTTTTTCATGCTTGAACGATACCAGTAAACATCCAGCTAGGTTGCATCTGACCAGGAAATATGGCAAAATATCGGCTTTTAGGAAATTGAGATATATAATATCCTAGCAGCACAGTGGAACAGGGGTGTGTGTGCCTCACAATACGAAGGTCCTGAGTAGTCCTGGGTTCGATCCTGCGCTCGGGATCTTTCTGTGTGGAGTTTGCATGTTCTCCCCGTGACTGCGTGGGTTCCCTCCTGGTACTCTGGCTTCCTCCCACCTCCCAAGACATGCACTTGGGGATGGCTTGATTGGCAACACTAAATTGGCCCTCGTGTGTGAATGTTGTCTGTCTATCTGTGTTGGCCCTGTGATGAGTTGGAGACTTGTCCAGGGTGTACCCCGCCTTCCGCCCGAATGCAGCTGATATAGGCTCCAGCACCCCCCGCAACCCCAAAAGGGACAAGCGGTAGAAAATGGTTGGATGGAATATCCTAGAGTTGATTCGTAGTTATAAGCTCTTTATTTGGAACATGTGTTAGTCAACAACTAGCTTGACACATGCAGATTGTAATAATTTGCAACTATTCTACAGTGGAAACTTGATAGGTCCAAACTGAGGCAAGCTGAGTACCATGTGCTTGAGCTGGCTACTATTGTGTTTCAAGTGTGCTCCTGTGGTATACAACATGTATGTTTTCATGATGCGTCTTATCAGATTTTCACAGAAGCCACTGACAATATCCGTACTGTTGCATCTCTGACCAGAGAGCCATTGTTTGAGTTTTTGTACCACAATAACCTCAGAGTTCCATTCAGGTTTGTGACGTCCTCCATCCACTTTGTACGAATATTTGAAAAGATAAAAACGTATATTTGTACCTTTTCCTTTTCTCTACAGGAACTCCCACAAAAAAGCCCATGTGCAGGGTGTAGCCTTCAGCATATCCCAAGCCATGCTATACTTTGCTTATGCTGGATATTTCTACTTTGGAGCTTGGCTTATTGACGAAGGACGAATGGATTTTGAGGGCGTTTTCTTGTAAGTGGGATCTCATTTTGGGGATCAACTGTCTTCTGTCAAAAAATTCCAAAACATAAACACTAATGTGCCCATCGTTACAAAATGTACATTTTCCTAAAATGTAAACTGAATGTCTTCTCTCAGAATTGTGACGGTGCTTTTGAATGGTGCTATATGTGTTGGAGAGACCAATGCTTTCACTCCTAACTATGCCAAAGCCAAAATATCAGCCGCTCGCATTATGGTGCTTCTGAAAAGACAGACAGCTATTAATAATCTCTCAGAAGAAGGACAGACACTGGTAAGTAGTAAAAATCCTCACATGAGAGCAACTACTGATAATAGATATAGAGTTTTAATACATTTTAGATTAGAATATATCTTTACTGTCATTGTACATTGTACAACAAAATTGTAAGCAAAACTAATTTTCCGTCTTGCTTCAAATTCCAGGATCAATTTGATGGCAATGTGCAATTTGAGGGTGTCAAGTTTAATTACCCCTCACGCCCTAATGTGACTGTCCTACAAGGGCTGAATCTGAAGGTGTGCAAGGGAGAGACATTGGCACTAGTAGGAAGCAGTGGCTGTGGAAAAAGCACAACCATCCAACTTCTGGAGAGATTCTATGACACCACGCATGGAACAGTGGTGAGAAGGCAAATACAACTGTGATTGAGTACTGTACTACCTGCACCAATAAGCCCTAAAAACACACATACCTGCTAATTGTTGCGACAGCCACATGATAATAATGGGATTTATCTGGGGGTTTTTTTTATTCCTCCTTTGGAAAAAACAAATTATTTGACTTGTTTTACCGCAGTCTTGTGTATGATTTAAAGGTATCACTGTAGTCAAATTAACTACACCAAAGTAGTGGAACAGCTTTACACTTAATTACTTAAAGGGGAACTGCACTTTATAGGGAATTTTGCTTATCGTTCACAATCCTTATGTAAAACAAGAACACATGTTTTCTGTTTATTTTTATGCAATCTAAGTAGTAAATAATTGCGATCAAAAGTCTGCTTACAATGCAGCCTACGGGAGTCGCTCTACTCTGCCTACAAAGCCCTTAAAAAACATCCAAACACCTCCATTAAGGTGTTATTTACATGCTGTAAATATATATGTAATTTGATAACGGGCACATTTGTAATAAGATATAATATTTACGTACATGTATTTTGCTAATTTTAAGTATACATGGCGCTTTAATTTAAAAACGCATTACAACTTTTTCGTTTTTCTTCGACAACATCACTGATTATTACTCACTGCAGACTTCGTGAGAGCCAACAAACATAATAAAACATCACTTACTGTACAAATGTCTGTTCTCACTAGGATGCCGACTCATAAAATCTTGTTATATTCCTGTTTAGATGAAGAATTACTCATAATCCTTGCGAGGAAAGGAGGGATGGAACCAACCATCTTTTCGTGTTTTTCTCGCCATATATATGTTTGAAAGAAGCTGACACCATAACCATATCCGGTTCTAAATTGGTTGTCAAAGTGTACCAACTTGTCGGAATACGTCCTAATCTTTCTACTATCAAGGTGAGAGGCATGATTTATGATGTAGAATAAACTTTTCACCAGCACCGGAAAGCACTTTTTGGGTTTTATGAGCATAATAGAGGACCTCCCATTGGCTCCATTGTAAGCTGACTTTTATTTACGTTTATTCACGAGTGAGAATGCAGTCGTCATGATTGTGAAAGATAGGCAACATTTTTAAAAAGTGCAGTTCCCTTTTAAGACTAAGGCTGAATCCAAATTCTCCCCCAAGCCTCCTTGTCATTTGATTTTGTGCATTCACGTCATTTAAGTGGTGTCCAAATTGGGGCAGCACGGTGGAAGAGGGGTTAGTGCATCTGCCTCACAATACGAAGGTCCTAAGTAGTCGTGAGTTCAATCCAGGCCTCAGGATCTTTCTGTGTGGAGTTTGCATGTTCTCCCTGTGACTGCGTGGTACTCCGGCTTCCTCCCACCTCCAAAAACATGCACCTGGGGATAGGTTGATTGGCAACACTAAATTGGCCCTTGTGTGTGAATGTGAGTGTGAATGTTGTCTGTCTATCTGTGTTGGCCCTGCGATGAGGTGGCGACTTGTCCAGGGTGTACATTGCCTTCCGCCCGATTGTAGCTGAGATAGGCTCCAGCGCCCCCCGCGACCCCAAAGGGAATAAGCGGTAGAAAATGGATGGATGGATGGACGTCAATTAAGTGGTGTCCAAATTCTCCGTCAGGTAAGGGGGAAGAGCCAAGTGTTAGGGCCGCACAGCCCTCCAAACTAAGTGCGCTAGGAGACCTCCCTAGTTATCGAGGGGGAGGAGAAATCTTCCATATACACAATGCCTGCTAAAAACGTTGGTATAAAACAATCAAAGAGAAGCCTACAAATGTAATAAATAAGCTTAATTATTGATTTTCATAATAATTGTTCAGATGTTCTTCCTTTGCTACTCCATGTAATAACATTAAACATAAATAAATAAATAATAATTAGTGAAGTAAGTTATATTTCATATGGTGAGATAAATAGGATTATCTAGAAAATGATGAATGGATGGATGGAATAAATTCAGAATGTTTATCATGGTTCTTCTTTTTTGTATTTTGTAAACACTTTAAGTTTTGTTTCTTTGCTTAATCCATTCCATAATTGAATTCCACATACTGATATACTAAAGGTCTTAAGTGCATACAATATTTTAAATTACATTTTTCTCTAAGGTTATATTTCTCCTGCATGTATAAGAAATAAACAGCACAGATACATAAGCCATGTGTTCAATTGTTTATTGTACTGTTTTAACCCCTCATTACAACAAGCTAGCAAAGCAGTTGAAGCTACCGTGGGTTATTGCTGCGGAATACTGCGTTGCTTGTTTTTCTTATCTACCTCATCAGTAATGTAACATGATACATGTTTGTGAAAAGTCTGGACATTTACATTCATCTTTTGCCATCGATTTGTGTCCGTTGTGAGACCAACTTATCCTTGTGAGACCAACTTATAATGGCATAACTATCGGATGTATTTTTTCCACAAGGACACGCAACTGAGCCGCTTCAGAAACAACAACAAAAACAAAAGGAAGATGGCCGCCGTGAGCAACGTGAGCTGAGACCGTCTCTACATAAGTCCCAGTATTTAATGTCATAAATGGCATAAACGCGCCAGTGACACAAGACCAAAGTCGTTTTCGCTACATATATCCACCTCAATGCAATTGGTGAGAAATATACTACTCACGAGTGTTATTTGGCTGAAGATAAGGTGCCTCGAACGCTGAGTGACCCATTGTTCCCCTGCAACCATGCCAAAACGCAGATTAAAGGACTCTAAGCACGTCTGTGATCAATTGTCCTCTAGTGATTCGGACAAAATTGCAACGTTTACTGCGGACGATCGAAAAATGTTGCAAGCTATGGTTGAAAAACTTGGAAAACTGGACATTTTGGATGAACTAAAAACTGATGTTACAGAGCTGAAAAGATCAGTCGAGTACAATCACGCTGAAATGGAGGAGATAAAAAGGGAACAGACAACGCTAAAAGCAGAGGTAACAAGCCTGACACTCGAAACCACTAGACTGACAACGGACAACGAGAAGTTAAAGGCGGACTTGTTAGAACTCTGCATGCGGGACAACCTGCTGATCATGGGGATTAGCGAAGATGTAGGAGAAACTTACAGCATCGCGGAGAAGCTCGTCAGAGCCTTTCTGCAGGAGCAACTCGGTGTCCCGGAGGAAGAAGTCAAGAGGATCCAAATGGAACGAGCATACAGGATTGGCAAACGCAAGGAGGATGCTAAACCGAGACCTATGGTTGTAAAGTTTACTAACTCCAAATGCAAAGACGGAGTGCTTGGTCTCTCCAGAAGACTAAATGGCACTGTATTCTTCGTGACCAGCCAATACCCAACTGAAGTGGTGGAGAACGACGTAAGTTAATTACAATTATGAAGTTCTTTAGGCAGAAAGGACAACAAGCTCTTCTTGTTGTCGATAAACTGTACGTTAACGGTGAGCTGTACAGACCTGCGGAAGCATGTGAGGAACAATAACAAAAACTGTACGTTAACGGTGAGCTGTACAGACCTGGGGAAGCATGTGAGGAACAATAACAAAGTCGCGCAGTGATTGTGTCATCGCGACATCGCCATGGTGACGACTTGACGGAAATGGCTTGACATTTTGTTTGGAGCTTTTCAGTTTATTCTGGGTCTGGACAATGTAGTTAGATTTTGAAAAACGGTCTTTTGGAGGGGTATGTATTTGTTTGTCTTGTGTGAATGGTGTGTCTGTGGGTTTGATAGAAACATATGGTATTAAGAGAACCAAAAAAATACATAACGAATCTACTCAGGTACCATGGTTTATAACAACGATAATGAAGTTGGAATAATTAGTTATAATTGCAATGGTCTTACAGACAACAGAAAAAGAAAACTTATATTTCTGTGGCTGAAGGAAAAAAAACAAGATATTTTTTGTCTTCAAGAAACGCATTCAACAAATTTAGATGAAGAAAAATGGAAAAAAGAATGGGATGGTCCGATTTTATTTTCACATGGTCACATAAATTCAAACGGTGTTATGATTTTGATTAAAAAAATCTATTTAATTTTCAATTTAACTCTATGGAATAAGACTCACAAGGACGCTGGTTAATATTAAATATGATTATTCAGGGTCAACAGATGTGTGTTTTGAATCTGTGTGGGCCAAATATTGATGAACCTTCTCTTTTTGAGGAAATAAGTGATATGTTGCAAGAACAACAAGGGGAAATGATTACTGTGGGGGACTTTAATGTTGCCTTGAATAAAATTCTGGGCCGAAAAGGGTATTCTTCAATGGATTATCATCCTCAATCTTTACAAAAGATTCAAAATGTTATGGATGCCCTTGATTTATTTGATATCTGGAGATTAAAAAATCCTAAATTAGTACGGTATACATGGAGAAGACAACACCAGGCAAGTCGTATTGACTATTTTCTTATATCATTTTCATTGCTAAACAAAGTGACTGCAATATCAATAGATGATAAATTGTGTTCTGATCATAATTGTATAGGATTAAATATTGTAATTGAAGATAATACACTTGGGCCCGGATATTGGAAGTTTAATCAAATGCTTCTACAGGATGATGAATTTATTGAAAAAACAAAGCAATTTATTACTGACTTTTTTTAACAATAATGTAGGATCGTCAAATCCCCAAATAGTTTGGGAAGCCTTCAAATGTTGTTTAGGGGATATGCCATTGTGTACACTTCATGGAGAAAAAAAACCCAACATAAAATGGCAGAACAGGAATTAAAGAAAGAAATTGAGGATTTACAAAAATCATTGATAGTAATGATAATCCAACTAATGAGCAACTGAATTCCTTTACAGCCAAACAAGAGGAGTTAGCAGACTTTTATTGAAAAGTTATGACTGCAACAGAGCAATCTGGATGAAAAAAGGTGAGAAGTGTTCAGAATTATTTTTAAATATCCAAACAAAACATCATTCTAAAAAGAACATTTCCAAGCTTATTAAAACACATGGAAAGCTATTGGCTACACACACCACATTGTTGAAAAAATTTAAAAATATTTTTTTAATATTTTTTCAAATCCGGTAATCCCTCCTGAAACTACACTTTTTTTCCCAGAAAATTCTGAAAGAAAATTTAATTCAGAAGAAAGCCATTCATGTGAAGGCCTCATTAGGGAAACATAACTTGTAGAAATCCAGGGAAAACCCCAGGATTAGATGGAATACCTATTTAGGTTGATCAAGTACTGTATGTTATGAAGAGGTTAAGAAACTATTGCTTTCTAGTTTCAATTATTCATATAAAACGTTTTTTTGTCTAACTCAAACAGAAGGTCTTTATTTCTTTGTTATTGAAACAGGAAATAAATGGTCAGTATAAAGACCCAGTTTATCTGAAAAATTGGAGACCAATAACACTTCAGTGTTACGATGCTAAGATTCTGGCAAAATGTTTGATACACGACTTAAGTCTGTTTTGTCAAATATTATTCACCAAGATCAATCAGGTTTCCTACAAGGAAGAAATATAGGAAACAATATTGGACAGTTATTTGAAATTATAGAAAATTATAATATGGAAAATAAAAGGATTCATTTTTGTAGCCGACCTGGAGAAGGCATTTGACAAAATTAGCTTACATGTTATTTGTAAAAGCTTAGTTTTTTTCAATTTTAGCAACTCCTTATTGCACTGGATCAAGACGCTATATAATAAAACTAATTTTAGAATTATCAATAATGGATACATCTCTGGGACAATACCTCTATTAAGATGTCTAAAACAAGGGTGCCCTTAGTCTCCATACTTGTCTATTATTGCTATGGAAATATTGGCGATTAAACTTAGATTGAATAAAAATATTGAAGGGCTCAGTAATAATAATATTGAAATTAAAATAACAATGTATGCAGACGATACAAGCTTCTTTATAAAGCCCAATCCTCATTGCTTACAAAACCTTATAAATCTTGGACATTGTTTAGACTTAGACTTAGACTTCCTTTTATTGTCATTCAAATTAGATTTTTACAGTACAGATAAGAACAAAATTTTGTTGCATTAGCTCGTTGTCCATCCATCCATCCATTTTCTACCGCTTATTCCCTTCGGGGTCGCGGGGGGTGCTGGAGCCTATCTCAGCTACAATCGGGCGGAAGGCGGGGTACACCATGGACAAGTCGCCACCTCATCACAGGGCCAACACAGATAGACAGACCACATTCACACTCACATTCACACACAAGGGCCAATTTAGTGTTGCCAATCAACCTATCCCCAGGTGCATGTTTTTGGAGGTGGGAGGAAGCCGGAATACCCGAAGGGAACCCACGCAGTCACGGGGAGAACATTCAAACTCCACACAGAAAGATCCAGAGCCCGGGATTGAACCCCAGACTGTAGTGCAGGATAAAAGAGCAATAAGGTGCAGATATAAATAAATAGATTGCTGTACAGATAAATATATTGCACTTTTGCATATGCATCCATGTTTGTGGATGCATATTCACAGCAATCTGGGTTTAAGCTTAATTATGATAAATGTAAAATATTAAGGATCGGAAGTTTAAAGAGAACTTCCTTACAAATGGTATGCAAAGTGCCTGTTTTGTGGACAGATATGTGCCTCCCAATACGGAGGTCCTGAGTAGTCCTGAGTTCAATCCCGGGCTCTGGATCTTTCTGTGTAGAGTTTGCATGTTCTCCCCGTGACTGCGTGGTTTCCCTCCAGGTACTCCGGCTTCCTCCCACCTCCAAAAGACATGCACCTGGGGATAGGTTGATTGGCAACACTAAAATTGGCCTGAGTGTGTGAATGTGAGTGTGAATGTTGTCTGTCTATCTGTGTTGGCCCTGCGATGAGGTGGTGACTTGTCCAGGGTGTACCCCGCCTTCTGCCCGAATGCAGCTGAGATAGGCTCCAGCACCCCCCGCAACCCCAAAAGTGACAAGCGGTAGAAAATGGATGGATGGATGGACCAGTTTACATACTTGGTGTTGTGGTCCCAGAGAATCTGGAAGACCTAGGGTCAGTAAATTATGATAATCGACTAAGAAAGTTGGATACAATTCTGCAATTATGGAAAGGGAAATCCTTAACCTTGTATAGTAAAATATCTATTGTCAACTATTTAATTATTCCTCAATTTATTTATTTATTTTTGTCATTACCAGCTCCATCACAAAACCTTTTTAAGGTTTATGAGCGGCGGGTCTTCAATTTTGTCTGGGACGGCAAGCCAGAAAAGATCAAAAGAAAGGTTTTGTACAATGAATATGAATATGGGGGTCTGAAACTTCTTAACCTTGAAGCTACGTATCTGTCTTTAAAAGCATCAACTGTTCCAAAGAAGTATCTAAACAGAGTGGTACACAAGTGTCCTTTTGGACAAAAAACATGTACTGTATCATAAGAAATTATATCTGTTTTTACAAGTGATGCCCTCCCATTTTTCTTATGTAGAGAGTCTGCTGGGAAACATTGCGGGGTTCCTAAAGGAAACAATCCACTCATGGTGGTGTTTTCAATTTTATGTGCCAGAAAAAAGAGATGACATTTTGCAGCAGATAATATGGATGAACTCTAATATTGAAATAGATGGAAAGCCCTTCTTTTGGAAAAATATGTTTGAAAGAGGAATCATTTTTGTCAATGATATTATCAATGAGAATGGTAAGATTATGGAGTATGATGAATTTAGAACTATGTATGGTGATGCTTGTTCAAGCTTTTCATTTAATCAACTAACTGGAGCAATTGGGAAAACATGGAAACACATAATTAATTATGGAACTACTAAATTATTAGTTTGTAAACCTCCAATAAGAAATTCTAGTTGCAAAAAGGAACTAAAATAAATATAAAAATACATAATTTTTATTTAATAAAGAAATCTCTGAAGGCTGCCCCATATAACACATATGGAAAATGGGAGGACTTTTTTGACTGCCCGTTGCTGTGGGATGCAATATTGAAATTAATCTACATAACTACTATCGATGTGCAAAATCGTTATTTTCAAATTCAAATTATTTATAACTTCTTACCCACGGGAACAATTTTAAAACTATGGAACATGACAGAGTCACATGATTGCCGATTTTGTTGTCAGGAGTCTGAATCCACTCTGAATTTGTTTTGGTATTGTCATATTGTGTCTTCGTTTTGGGTGGAATTTGAAAAATTGTGTTTAAGGATTGGTTTGTTTATGAAGCTTGATGTGGTTTGTATTATTTTAGGAGAGTTCATTGACAGTCAGGATTTAGTCAATTTAATTATAGTACTCGGTAAAAGGTTTATTTTTAAGGCCAAAAACGGATATTTACTTAGTATTACTTTCTTTAAAACATCTATTCAGTATTTTTTAACTTTAGAAAGTTACAAGGTTGAAACCAAAAATTATGCCAAAAAACATTAAAACAAGATGGGAAGTCCTCAAATGCTTATTTTGAAAATGTAATTGTGTTTACAGATTATATGCAATATGTTGTTGGGTTCCCTAATTTGAGTGTACAAATATGAAGGTGTGTGTTGCTCAGTCCGACCTGGACATATACTGGACTGTACATAAATGTTTATTTTGAAAATGTATTTTTGTTTATAAATTTCATGCAATCTGTTGTTGTGTTCCCTAATTTGAATGTACATAAATGAAGGTGTGTGTTGCTGAGCGCGACCTGAACATAATCTGGACTGTATTTAAATGCTTATTTTGAAAATGTAAATTTGTTTATAGATTATATGCAATCTGTTGTTGTGTTTCCTAATTTTGATTGTACATAAATGAAGGTGTGTGTTGCTGAGCCCGACCTGGACATAATCTGGATTGGACCTGGTTTTAAGAACCCTTTAAACAATCAAATTTTATTGACGACCTGGTCTGGTGAAGATAATGTCCTTTATTAAAAAAAAAATATAAATATATAAATATATATATATATATATATATATATATATATATATATATATATATGTATGTGTGTGTACTGTATATAAACATTTTCTTGAACACAAAAGAAACTAAAATAAAATAAAAACTGTTGCATAGAAACTTGTAATTAATGAAAATGAGTACAATTAACTGTTAAAGGTTAGTACTGTTAGTGGACCACAGCACACACAATCACAATGCTTCACGGACTGTATCCCTTGCAGACTGTTTTGATTTATATTGTAGGAACCAGAATATTAATAACAGAAGGAAACAACCCTTTTGTGTGAATGAGTGAGAATGAATGTGGGAGGAAGGGTTTTTGGGTTGGTGCACTAATTGTAAGTGTATCTTGTGGGGTTTTTTTTATGTTGATTTAATAAAAATAAAAAATAAAACAACAACGAAAAGGTCTCTCTTTTTGTCTACGGCCAAAATAAAAGAGCTCAAGCAAAGTTGAACATTTCACGAGACGGCACAAACATGTGTTGCATCTGCAAGCGGCAAGGGTTGATGACGTAGCCAGACTCAAGCAACGTCCAAATTTTTAGTGGCGCATTTTCAACATGTTCTTAAGGGCCAAGAGCAAAGGTTAAGAGGAATGGAGAAGCTACAACCACATGATACTAAACCGGATTCGACATGCCATTGACCCTCAACTGAGGGAAAATCTAAATGGCTTTTGAGAAGAGAGGACCACACTAGCCCAGATCCTGGCCCTGAGAAGACTCATCAAGGGTGTGAAGACGAACACCCAGACGGCTGTATTGTGCTTTATTGCTTCCGCCCGTGTACAGTTGAGATAGGCTCCAGCACCCCCCGCGACCCTGAAAGGGAAAAGCGGTAAAAAATGGATGGATGGATGATTTCAAAAAGGTTTTTGACAAGATCTTGGCCATACTCTTACAACAAGGACGTAAAGAAGACATCCTGCAGTTGTTCTGATTGACTTACACCAGAGTCGTATATAACGAGTATGAACGACTAACAAATGGCGCCTCTGCGACTTTGCCCGAAACCATGCATTGCGGTAATTTTGACGTTTGTTTTCCTGACAAAATAAACTAAAATAATATGTCTAAATATGGTTTTAAACCTACTCAAGCTCATTATTTAGTACATACAATAAACATTGTATTTATCAATTAATTTGAATTAAGATAGTGCGTATTAATGTGTCAGCAAAAATAGCTTCAACATTAGCACAAAAAAACCCTAACACTAAGTTACACACACAGACAATTTGGACACAATAGACAATGACACAACAGGTACAACTAATCATAGTTTTAAAAGAAGGGTTCACATATGGTAGCTTGACTGGTTTGACTTCAACCAATTTTTAAGGACCCCTTTAATATCGGGTAGGTCCAACATTTTCTTATGTGCTGTGTGGTAGACTTTTCCATAATGTTGTGCCATGCTTTTATTTTGTCAAAACAAAGTTTTGCGGCCATATTTGATGCACTCTACTGTATACATCAATGCAGTATTTAGTGACCAGCAGGCTGTTTAACACGCTCCCAACGGCCTAATAAACGCAAAAAAAATACACGCAACCACCAAAACAACTTACCTTCATTTTGCCAAAATCCTCATTGGCTTTGGACCAACAATTACGAAAAAATAATGACTTTTGTGTGAAGTATGTCAACTGTGGTGGCTGCCTCAAATGTATTCTTTGTAATCACTGAGCTTTGCCTATGCTTTTACTTTTGGTTTTTGAAATATTTTGCTTAGATTTTGTTGTGGCAAGTCTGCATGGCTTCCTGATTTTATAACCACCCCATTAAGTTGAATATTGAACTAATGCTGCTTTTTACTGCAATAATTACTATACACAGTATATATATATATATATATATATATATATATATATATATATATATATATCTTCACGGTGGCAGAGGGGTTAGTGCATCTGCCTCACAATACGAAGGTCCTGAGTAGTCTTGGGTTCAATCCCGGGCTCGGGATCTTTCTGTGTGGAGTTTGCATGTCCTCCCCGTGACTGCGTGGGTTCCCTCCGGGTACTCCGGCTTCCTCCCACTTCCAAAGACATGCACCTGGGGATAAGTTGATTGGCAACAATAAATTGGCCCTAGTGTATGGATGTGAGTGTGAATGTTGTCTGTCTATCTGTGTTGGCCCTGCGATGAGGTGGCGACTTGTCCAGGGTGTACCCCGCCTTCCGCCCGATTGTAGCTGAGATAGGCTCCAGCGCCCCCCGCGACCCCAAAGGGAATAAGCGGTAGAAAATGGATGGATGGATATATATATATATATATATATATATATATATATATATATATATATATATATATATATATATATATTTGTACTGGATTTTTGCCATGTACAATCCATAATTAATTGACTGTTTGTGATTTTAAAAAAACCCAAAACATATCAATAAGAAAGTGTGTTAATTGTGAATGGATTTGTTTGTGAAGTATTCTATCATAAACATATCTTTAGAACATGTATAACATACATCTGGTCCAGATGCATATTACATACGTTTTGAGAGAAAAATATGGCTCCAGCTCGCACTATAACTTAATTGCAATGGCGTTTCTTTCTGTATTGATATCTAATTTGCATATACATGTATTTAAAACAACTAATATTTTACAATGAAGGGCTTTATACCACTTAAAACTCCGTAGTAGTCACGTAAGTGCCTTTTGACGAATCATTTACGAGATGGTCTTAAACTGAGGTAGACATACTTTCTCCATACACGAGTCTGATCTCAACTACGTGTCATGTCTGTGTGATCATGTTTTGTTTTAGTAATGTTCGGTTTAAATTTTGGACTTTTTGTGCACTTTTGTTTTGTTTTGTCACCATAGCAACCATTAGTTTCACCTGTCACGTCACGCACCTGTTCCACGTTTGGACTCATTATGCACTCTTGTCACCATAGCAACCATTAGTTTTCACCTGTCACGTCACGCACCTGTTTCACGTTTCGAGTCACGCACCTGCTTTCACTAATCATGTCCACAGTATTTAAGTTCATTCATTTTCTGTTGTTCGTTCTGACGACATCACCACATTTATGCTCCTGCACACTCTCCACACCCTGATGACCCTTGCTACTCTTTTTTTCATGCCGGTTCCATGCCAAGTAAGTTTTTGTTTGTTAAGCCACAGTTAGTGTTTTGTTTAATTGTTCATAGTTTCTGCCAATGTGCAAGTTTTGTGTTTAAAGTCTAGTTTTATTCTCCGCCACTGTGCACGCCTTTTGTTTATTCCTTTTTTGATAGTTTAAAATAAATCATGTACCCACCTTCAAGCCTTGACCAGTCCAGTTCATTTGCACCACGGGAGAACAAACCAAGCCAAAGTCCAAGTCATGACAGATGTCGTCAGCAAAAAAGTTTTCCCGCAGATGACATCACGCCGCCGCCTTGTCATGACGTCACCCCACCCACTGGTGATGACGTCAGAGACCAAGATTTTTTTTTAAATTCTGTTAACTTTGTCTATCAGCCACCACCAAAGGACTTTTTTGCCAGAATCAGACACTTTCAGAACATTTTTTCACAGACCCGCTCACTGGGACAGTCCTTGCCCCCCAAGACTCAAGCCCCGCCCCCGTCACAAAATGTTTCTTTTTTTTCCGCCCACACAACACCAGGTGGGGGAAAAATAAATATTTTTTGGACAATTTAGTGGGGAGGATTCTGCCCCCCTCCTGACCTCCCTCCACCCACCCCTAAAACGGTTCCAGACCGCGGGGAGTGCGTCTGGTATCCGCTCCTTGAGGGGGGGGCTAGGGCTGGGAACTGTACAGGTGGGGTGACTCAGCTTCGCCATGCCAAGCCGCAACCCCCAGCGGGACCACCTCCACCTGCACCAGTAGCTCCACGACGCCAAGCTCCGGTACCAGCTCCACGACGCCAAGCTCCGGTACCAGCTCCACGACGCCAAGCTCCGGTACCAGCTCCACGACGCCAAGCTCCGGTACCAGCTCAACAAGTCCAAGACCAAGACCCTCCACGCCAAGTGCCGCCAGTCGCAGCTCCACGACGCCAAGTGCCGCCAGTCGCAGCTCCACGACGCCAAGTGCCGCCAGTCGCAGCTCCACGACGCCAAGTGCCGCCAGTCGCAGCTCCACGACGCCAAGTGCCGCCAGTCGCAGCTCCACGACGCCAAGTGCCGCCAGTCGCAGCTTCACGACGCCAAGTGCCGCCAGTCGCAGCTTCACGACGCCAAGTGCCGCCAGTCGCAGCTTCACGACGCCAAGTGCCGCCAGTTGCAGCTTCACGACGCCAAGACCCGCCATGCCAAGACCAAGACCAAGACCCGCCATGCCAAGACCAAGACCAAGACCCGCCATGCCAAGACCAAGACCCGCCATGCCAAGACCAAGACCAAGACCCGCCATGCCAAGACCAAGACCAAGACCCGCCATACCAAGACCAAGACCCACCATGCCAAGACCTAGACCAAGACCAAGACCCGCCATGCCAAGACCAAGACCCGCCATGCCAAGACCAAGACCTGCCATGCCAAGACCAAGACCCATGCCAAGACCAAGACCTATACCAAGACCCACGCCGAGCTTCGCCGCCTGACGCGCCACGCCGAGCTTCGCCGCCTGACGCGCCACGCCGAGCTTCGCCGCCTGACTCACCACGCCAAGCCACGCCTGCCACGATGACGACGCGCCTGCCTCCTCGTCGGCCACGGATATGGCCGCTACCTGGTCGCCCGCCACGCCAAGTGCGCCCACCTCCCAGTCGGCCACGAATGTGGCCATTCCCTGGGCGCCCGCCTCGCCTGCTGCAGCGGCGTTCCACTCGCCGCCGCCACCTAACTCTGCCCCGTTGGATACGGGGACACGTGGCCTGGCGACCCACCGCCATGTCCCCCTCCCGCCCTCCCATGACTCTTGTTGATATTTTCTGTTTTTGGACATCTGGGATCTGTCCGTAAGGGGGGGATTCTGTCATGTCTGTGTGATCATGTTTTGTTTTAGTAATGTTCGGTTTAAATTTTGGACTTTTTGTGCACTTTTATTTTGTTTTGTCACCATAGCAACCATTATTTTCACCTGTCACGTCACGCACCTGTTCCACGTTTGGACTCATTGTGCACTCTTGTCACCATAGCAACCATTAGTTTTCACCTGTCACGTCACGCACCTGTTTCACGTTTCGAGTCACACACCTGCTTTCACTAACCATGTCCATAGTATTTAAGTTCATTCATTTTCTGTTGTTCGTTCTGACGACATCACCACATTTATGCTCCTGCACACTCTCCACACCCTGATGACCCTTGCTACTCTTTTTTTCATGCCGGTTCCATGCCAAGTAAGTTTTTGTTTGTTAAGCCACAGTTAGTGTTTTGTTTAATTGTTCATAGTTTCTGCCAATATGCAAGTTTTGTGTTTAAAGTCTAGTTTTATTCTCCGCCACTTTGCGCGCCTTTTGTTTATTCCTTTTTTGATAATAATAAATCATGTACCCACCTTCAAGCCTTGACCAGTCCAGTTCATTTGCACCACGGGAGAACAAACCAAGCCAAAGTCCAAGTCATGACACTACGGGGATTATATCTAACCATATGGAGCAAGCACAAGAGCTCTTGAGCAGAGTGGAGTCTGATTGTGCCGAAGTTGGCCTTCGGCTGAATTCAAGAAGGTGAGGTGGTCACCCATAACATTAAAGCGGAACATCCACCTCTCACAACAAAAGGAGGCACTGCTCTGAAAAAAGTCAGTGATTTCAAGTATGTGGTCTCATGAGTCAACTTGACACATCAAGATTGAAAAGTGAGGAAGGCACTTACATGGAGGGCGCTGAATGGCATGGCCAGTGTATGGAGCTCCAACCACCCCCAAGAAACCAAACTCAGATCCCTTTATGTGAAAGTAGAATGTTTTATGGCAGTGAATGCTGGACCCTGAAGCCAACTCTGCAGAAGACAAAGACAGGTGCTACACCAGAACGCTAAGTGAAGTCCTTACTAACAAGAGTGCATGTTTCCAACGAGAATACGTATCCTGGAATATTCAGGGTGAGTGACAGCAGCCAGGAGAATGAGACTTACAGACACTACCAAAGACACCAGGAGCTGCCAGCCAGCACACTGGTGCCATGGTAACCAACGCATTGGAACTGGTCACAAGGATGTCCCACAGTAATAGTTGTAGACATACTCAAGACAGAAGTGCAAAGCATCAACGAGTTAGCCAGATGTATGAAGAACCGGGATGAGTGGAAGAGTCTTCAATATTGAAGATATTGAAGATTGAAGACTTGCATATTAACCAAGTATTAGTGATATTGTTATTATTAGCAAACTACACTGCTCAAAAAATTAAAGGAACACTTTGAAAACCCATCAGATTTCAATGGTGAAAAAAAAAAATGTCGGATATCTATACTGATATGGACAGTTTAATGTCTCAGGAACTAAAGGATGCCACATCTTTTGATGGAAATAAATGTTTTCAGCCTACAGAGGGCTCAGTATATAGACACCCCAAAAATCAAAGTGGAAAAAATGATGTGGCAGGCTCGTCTATTTTGCCTAAATTCAATTTCTGCAACTCAAAATTATTTTCAATATCTTGTGTGGCCCCCACGTGCTTGTATACATGCTTGACAACGTCGCGGCATGCTCCTAATGAGACGACGGATGGTGTCTTGTGGG
Source organism: Nerophis lumbriciformis (assembly GCF_033978685.3). NCBI lineage: Eukaryota > Metazoa > Chordata > Actinopteri > Syngnathiformes > Syngnathidae > Nerophis > Nerophis lumbriciformis. The sequence goes on along the minus strand of NC_084551.2, from coordinate 41,630,419 downwards.
ATGTCCTCCCAGATCTGTCTAAGGGCATCAGTGAGCTCCTGTAAAGTCTGAGGAGCAACCTGGCGGCGTCTGATGGACCGAAACAATATGTCCCAGAGGTGTTCTATCGGGTTTAGATCAGGTGATCGTGAGGGCTATTCAATTGTGTCAATTCCTTCATTCTCCAGATACTGTCTGCATACTCTTGCCACATGAGGCCGGGCATTGTCGTGGACCAGGAGGAACCCAGGACCTACTGCACTAGCGTAGGGTCTGACCATGGGTGCAATGATTTCATTCCGATACCTAATGGCAGTCAGACTGCCGTTCTCGAGCCTGTAGAGGTCTGTTCGTCCCTCCGTGGAAATGCCTCCCCAGACCATCACAGACCCACAACGGGTCATGCTGAATAATGTTGCAGGCAGCATAGCGCTCTCCTTGGCTTCTCCAGACACTTTCACGTCTATCACAGGTGCTCAGGGTAAACCTGCTCTTATCTGTGAAAAGCACCGGGTGCCTGTGGCGGACTTGCCAATTCTGGTGTTCTATGGCAAATGCCAATCGAGCTCCACGGTTCTGAGCAGTGAGCACAGGGCACACTACAGGACGTCATGCCCTAAGGCCACCCTCGTGAAGTCTGTTTCTGACTGTTTGGGCAGAGACATTTTGGGCGGGACACTTCACCCTTTGCCCCCGGTGCCACTCACACCGGTGAATTGAATGATAGGTGGTGGTCGGAGGGGCCGTTGGCGCAAATTGCAGCCACGCTTCCGTCAGTCTACCCCAGGGCAGCTGTGGCTATGAAAGTAGCTTACCACCACCAGGTGTGAATGATTGATGGGTTCTACATGTAAAGCGACTTTGGGTACTTAGAAAAGCGCTATATTATTATTATTATTATTATTATTCACACCAGTAGCCTGCTGGAGGTCATTCTGTAGGGCTCGGGCAGTGCTCAACCTGTTCCTCCTTGCACAAAGCAGCAAATATCTGCCCTGCTGATGGGATGAGGACCGTCTACGGCCCTGTCCAGCTCTCCTAGAGTAACTGCCTGTCTCCTGGAATCTCCTCCATGCTCTGGAGATTGTACTGGGAGACACATCAAATCTTCTTGCAACAGCACGCATGAATGTGCCATCCTGGAGGAGTAGGACAATCTGCGCAACTTCAGGAGGGTTAAGAAATCGCCTCATGCTCCCAGTCATGATAATGACTCTAGCTAAAGCCAACAGTTGTGGAAAAACAGTTAAAAAAGATCAAGAGGGAGGAACTTGAAATGGCCTCCACCTGCAAAACCAGTCCTGTTTTGGGGGCCATCTCGTTGTTGCCCCTCTAGTGCACCTGTTGTTAATTCCATCAACACCAATGCAGCTGAAACTGCATTAAACTGTTTAACAACCCCCTCTGCCACGTACCTGACCAAAACCTTATCAGAAAAGTGCAATTGAATTCATGCCATACCCTGATAAAAAAAACGGTTCCTTTAATTGTTTTGAGCAGTGTATTTATTGTGGTGCCTATTTTGACATTATCGAATGGTGAGCTGCTTCCTCACATCCCTACTCAAGAATGTTTATTCTAGATTATAAATCATGCCTCCCACCCAAATAGTAGAATGATGAGGACGCATTCTGACAAGTTGGTGCACTTTGACAGCCAATTTAGACCCGGAAATGGCGAGAACAACACGAAAAGACATTTGGTTCCACCCCCATTTTCATCGCAAGGATTATGAGTCATTATTCATCTAAACGGGACTATTACAAAATTATATCAGTTGGCATCCTAATGACGGCAGACATTGTACACATTAAGTGATGTTTTATTAAGTTTGTTGGCTCTCATGAGTCTGCAGTGAGTAGTAGTCCGTGAGGTTGAGGGAAAAAAGCAAACGTTGTGATGCGTTTTTTAAATGAATTCTCCATATATGCTTAAAATGATCAAAATATGTAAAAATAAATGTCATTTTTAATATGCCAGTTACATATATACTTACAGCATGAATATAAAACCTCAATGGAGCTGTATGGATGTTTTTTCAAGTGTTATATAGGCAGACTAGCGCGACTCCCATAGTCTCCATTGTAAACAAACTTTTGATCGCATTGATGTACTATTTAGAATGCATAAAAAACAAAAGTATTATTGTTTTACAAAAGGATTGTGAATGACATGCAAAATTCCAAAATAAAGTACAGTTCCTACTTTAACTCTTAGCTGGACTCACGTACTTGTTTTTGTCTTATTTGGTCTTCCAGATGCTTGATTCCAAGAGTGTAAAAGAGCTGAACATCCACTGGCTGAGGTCTCAGATAGGTATTGTGTCCCAGGAGCCTGTGCTGTTTGACTGTAGCTTGGCTGAAAACATCGCCTATGGAGACAACAGTCGCACTGTAACTATGGAGGAGATTAAGGCAGCTGCTGAGGCAGCCAACATTCACAGCTTCATTGAAAACCTGCCAAATGTAATCATGTTTTTGTCTTGAAGCCTTCCTTTTTTTTTGCTTAATCAACCAAACGTTGGAGAGTTATTAATAATTATTTTGGTAATGTTTAATGTTGCATGGATGTACTTTTCCTGTGTTTGCTTGAGCAGAAGTATGACACTCAGGCAGGCGACAAGGGGACCCAGCTGTCAGGTGGTCAGAAACAACGAATAGCCATAGCCCGAGCCATCCTCCGTAACCCCAAAATGTTGCTTCTGGATGAAGCCACGTCTGCACTCGACACTGAGAGCGAGAAGGTGGCCTTTTTTTCTCTTCTAGAATAGTTATGCATTCGTCCATCTCATTTGTTTGACTTTTGTCTATTCTGTTGCTTGATCCAGGTGGTGCAGGAAGCATTGGACAAAGCAAGGCAGGGCAGGACATGTATCGTTATAGCCCACCGTCTGTCCACCATCCAAAACGCAGACCGCATTGCTGTCATTAAGAACGGTTTGGTGGTAGAACAAGGAACACATCAACAACTGTTAGCCAAAAAGGGAGTCTATCACATGCTGATCTCGACCCAAATGGGTCATGAACGGGAAGACACATATTGATTCAAATTATTTTAAGAGGTCTAAAAAGACAGACTGAGGCTTCTAATTTCAGTTAAATAGTTGGCTGTGTTATGAGTACGTTTTGTCCATTAGTCAGTCCCTTCAGGATTTCGCAATGTTGCGATTCAGGCAAATTCAACCAATCCCGGCGAATAATGCATGGCTTCGCAACTTTGTCCAATCCCGTGATTTTCCCCCATATTTTTGCCAATAAGCCTTGGCCGATAGTCAATAAGTCAATAATCGAACGCTAACAAGCGGTAAAATATGGATGGATGGATGGATAAATAAAAATTAAGTCGATAAATTTGCCGGCAAGGATAAATTACTATGTCCATGTGTGTTTGTTTTCTTCCTCTCTCACTTGAAAGAGGGAGAAAGAGGTCTCACTAGGCCTGGGCCGATAACATATTTTGCTTGACAATATATTGACCTACAAATTATTGCCGAAAAACTATATTGCCATTATTTTTATGAGACCATATTAACCATTGATGTAATGATAATTCATGATAATATTGTATGTATATCCTTACTAATGTAATCAACTTGTATTTCTCATTTTTTTAACATAGTAATTGGAATGTAAACTTTTTAATCTCCAAGTTAAATAAAACAAATATTACCAATAAAATATATTTTGTCTTTTAGCAAATTTTGCACTTGAATACAAATCACAACTAAAAGCAACATATTTTAAAGAGGAGGTGTGGGGCAACTTAATCAATAAATAAATTGGCAAAATAAAGTATTGACAAAGTTGCACTTTAATATTGAATGTATGAATGTCTGGGCAGATGTAAAGTTGTACATTACTTAACTGACAATGAAGTTAGGACATTTTTAAACAAAAAGTGCAGAGTAACAATTTAAACACTACATTATAAGCCGAGCATCAGCAACCCGCATCTCTAGAGCCGCCCTAGTGGCTCCCTGGACCTCTTTCAGAGATGTGGGAAAATGGAAAAAGATGAAGAAAAACATATATTTTTGGTTTTAATATATTTTCTGCAGGAGAACAAACATGGCCCAAACCTTCCTAATTGTTAGAAATCCCACTGTTTATGTTATACATGCTTCACTGATGAGAGTATTTGGCCAGCACCATTTTGTCCTACTAATTTCAGCTATCCTTGAACTCATCGTAGTTTGTTTATATTAACAACTTTCTCCGATGTCTCTCAGAAAGACATGTTTTATGCCACTCCTTTTTTGTCTCATTTTGTCCACCAAACGGTTTATGCTGTGCTTGAATGCACAAAGGTGAGCTTTGTTGATTTTATTGATTTGCTGGAGTGCTTACCCGCATACTTGCCAACCCTCCCGGATTTTTCGGGAGACTCCCAAAATTCAGCGCCTCTCTCGAAAACCTCCCGGGACAAATTTTCTCCCGAAAATCTCCCGAAATTCAGGCGGAGCTGGAGGCCACGCCCCTTCCAGCTCCATGCGGACCTGACCTGTTTTAAAGTCCGCTTTCCCACAATATAAACAGCGTGCCTGCCCAATCACGTTATAACTGATCGAAGGCGAGTTCTTGGTTTCTTATGTGGGTTTATTGTTAGGCAGTTTCATTATCGTCCTCTCAGCACGGCAACAACACACAACAACAGCAGTCACGTTTTCGTCTCCCGTAAAGCAGTTCGTCTGCCGTAAACAGCAATGTTGTGACACTCTTAAACAGGACAATACTGCCATCTATTGTACATGCATATGTGACAATAACATCTACGGCTTTTAGAGAGTGCAGTGCACAACTGCGCACACAACAAGGAGACGAAGCAGAATGCATCATCAGAGAGGGTGTTCAGCATGGTTAGAAAAATAGTGACAGAATACAACAAGGATGGACAAGTCAACCCTTAACTCAACAATTAGTAGATGAGTGTTATGTGTGTTTATATGTGTAAATAAATGAACACTGAAATTCAAGTATTTCTCTTATTTATATATATATCAATCAATCAATCAATGTTTATTTATATAGCCCTAAATCACAAGTGTCTCAAAGGGCTGCACAAGCCACAACGACATCCTCGGTACAGAGCCCACATTATGGCAAGGAAAAACTCACCCCAGTGGGACGTCGATGTGAATGACTATGAGAAACCTTGGAGAGGACCGCATATGTGGGTAACCCCCCCCCCTCTCTAGGGGAGACCGAATGCAATGGATGTCGAGTGGGTCTGACATAATATTGTGAGAGTCCAGTCCATAGTGGATCCAACATAATAGTAAGAGTCCAGTCCATAGTGGGGTCAGCAGGAAACCATCCCGAGCGGAGACGGGTCAGCAGCACAGAGATGTTCCCAACCGATGCACAGGCGAGCGATCCACCCCGGGTCTCGACTCTGGACAGCCAGCACTTCATCTATGGCCACCAAACCTGTGTGTCTCCTCCTCCACAAGGGATAGGGGGGGAGCAGAGGAGAAAAGAAAAGAAACGGCAGATCAACTGGTCTAAAAAAAAGGGGGCTATTTAAAGGCTAGAGTATACAAATGAGTTTTAAGATGAGACTTAAATGCTTCTACTGAGGTAGCATCTCTAACTGTTACCGGGAGGGCATTCCATAGTACTGGAGCCCGAATAGAAAACGCTCTATAGCCCGCAGACTTTTTTTGGGCTCTGGGAATCACTAATAAGCCAGAGTTCTTTGAACGCAGATTTCTTGCCGGGACATATGGCACAATACAATGGGCAAGATAGGATGGAGCTAGACCGTGTAGTATTTTATACGTAAGTAGTAAAACCTTAAAGTCACATGTTAAGTGTTTACAGAAAGCCAGTGCAGGTGAGCCAGTATAGGCGTAATATGACCAAACTTTCTTGTTCTTGTCAAAAGTCTAGCAGCCGCATTTTGTACCAACTGTAATATTTTAATGCTAGACATAGGGAGACCCGAAAATAATACGTTACAGTAATCAAAACGAGACGTAACGAACGCATGAATAATGATCTCAGCGTCGCTAGTGGACAAAACAGAACAAATTTTAGCGATATTACGGAGATGAAAGAAGGCCGTTTTAGTAACACTCTTAATGTGTGATTCAAACGAGAGAGTTGGGTCGTAGATAATACCCAGATTCGGTACCGAGTCGCCTTGTGTAATTGTTTGGTTGTCAAATGTTAAGGTGGTATTATTAAATAAATGTCGGTGTCTAGCAGGGCCGAAATCAGCATTTCCGTTTTCTTGGCGTTGAGTTGCAAGAAGTTAGCGGACATCCATTGCTTAATTTCATTCATAACGTTGTTGCATATTATTTATATATATATATATATATATATATATATATATATATATATATATGTGTCTTAATAAGGTTATCCAAAAAATAGTGCTCGATACCGTAGTAGAGCGCAATATATGTATGTGTGGGAAAAAAATCACAAGACTATTTCATCTCTACAGGCCTGTTTCATGAGGGGGGGTACCCTCAATCGTCAGGAGATCTCCTGACGATTGAGGGTACCCCCCCTCATGAAACAGGCCTGTAGAGATGAAATAGTCTTGTGATTTTTTTTCCCACACATACATATATATATATATATATATATATATATATATATATACATATATATAGCTAGAATTCACTGAAAGTCAAGTATTTCTTATATATATATGTATATATGGAATACTTGACTTTGTGAATTCTAGCTGTAAATATACTCCTCCCCTCTTAACCATCATGCGCCACACATTTTCAATGGGAGACAGGACTGGTCTGGTCTGCACTCTTTTTCTATGAAGCCACGTTGATGTAACACGTGGCTTGGCATTGTCTTACTGAAATAAGCAGGGGCGTCCATGGTAACGTTGCTTGGATGGCAACATATGTTGCTCCAAAACCTGTATGTACCTTTCAGCATTAATGGTGCCTTCACAGATGTGTAAGTTACCCATGTCTTGGGTACTAATACACCCCCATACCATCACAGATGCTGGCTTTTCAACTTTGCGCCTATAACAATCCGGATGGTTCTTTTCCTCTTTGGTCCGGAGGACACGACGTCCACAGTTTCCAAAAAACAATTTGAAATGTGGACTCGTCAGACCACAGAACACTTTTCCACTTTGTATCAGTCCATCTTAGATGAGCTCAGGCCCAGAGAAGCCGACGGCGTTTCTGGGTGTTGTTGATAAACGGTTTTCGCCTTGCATAGGAGAGTTTTAACTTGCACTTACAGATGTAGCGACCAACTGTAGTTACTGACAGTGGGTTTCTGAAGTGTTCCTGAGCCCATGTGGTCATATCCTTTACACAATGATGTCGCTTGTTGATGCAGTACAGCCTGAGGGATCGCAGGTCACGGCCTTAGCTGCCTCTGTTGTATAATTCTTAGGAGAAGGGACACTGCAGGTTATTAAAAGTTGTCATAAGTGTGGTATTCAGGGGACTGTTTTGTGTATGCGCGCATTGATCTGAGTTCAGGTGTATGGGTCGAGGGGGGAGTTCCGGAAGTGAGAGTTAACGCTGGCATGTGAGCTGCAGGACAATAATAAAATGGAGTCAACAAGAAACAACGTTGCAAGTTATTCTACGGAGATAAATAACACAGGGACAAATTTGTCTTTCTCCAATATTGGTGGAGACATGTGCCCCCGTCTTCCACGCTTTGTACGCCCCTGCATGTCCATGTACAAGCCAGTCCGCTCCACAACAAGAGGATAGTGAAAAATAAGGTGTGCTTATTGACTACAGCGTGGACTACAATGGCGGATGAACGCAAGGCCAAATGGGTACATTTATACAATATACGGATAATCTGCTAACGGTTTTCCCAATTTGTGACATCACCAATTGTGCACATTCCAAACAGCTCGTTTGGCGGGAGTAGAAAGGAAGGCAGGGTTATTTTTTTAAATATCACCACAATGCCTCCATGGTTTGATTTCAAATTTTCCGGACTTCTGCAGACCCCAAAACACAACAGCAGGCATCAATGGGTAAGAAAAGTTGGTTTTGCATATTAGGGCCACTTGAGGGCCGCAGGTAGATTGTGTACGTTTCTGATGAGTAGAGAACGCAACTGAGTACTCCAGCATGATAGACCTTGCATTTTGTATAAAGATTGATGCTTGGCCGCCGTGAGCAACGTGAGCTGAGACCGTCTCTACACAAGTCCCAGTATGTAATGTTATAAATGGCATAAACGCGCCAGTGACACAAGATTTGAAGTCGTTTTCGTTATATATATCCACCTCTCTGCAATTGGTGAGATATATATTACTCACGAGGGTGATTTGCCTGAAGATAAGGTGCCTCGAACGCCGAGTAGCCCATTGTTCCCCTGCAACCATGCCACAACGCGGATCAAGGGAATCTAAACGCGTCCGTGATCAATTGTCCTCTAGTGATTTGGACGAAAATGCAACGTTTACTCCGGACGATCAAAAAATGTTGCAAGCTATGGTTGAAAAACTTGGAAAACTGGACATTTTGGATGAACTAAAAACTGACGTCTCAGAGCTGAAAAAATCAGTCGAGTACAATCACGCTGAAATGGTGGAGATAAAAAAGGAACAGACAACGTTAAAAGTTGAGTTAACAAGCCTGAAACGGGAAACTACTAGACTGACAACAGAGAACAAGAAATTAAAGGCGGACTTGTTGGAACTCCGCTGCAGGAGCATGCGGGACAACCTGCTGGTCTCAAACTCAATTTACCTGGGGGCCACTGGATGCAGAGTCTGGGTGAGGTTGGGCTGCAATAAAAGATTTCTTAAAAAATATATTTTTAAATGTCTTTATTTTTATTTTCAACACAAAATAAAATCAAAATATAAATGACTAAATTGGAAATTAAGTAAATAAATCAGTAATAATAATAATATTTCGATTATCAAGTATTTTATGAAGAGGTTAAGAAACCATTGCTTTCTAGTTTTAATTACTCATATAAAACAGTTTTTTTGTCTAACACTCAAACAGAAGGTCTTAATTCTTTATTATTGAAACAGGAAATAAATGGTCAGTATAAAGACCCAGTTTATCTAAAAAATTGGAGACCAATACCACTTTAGTGTTACGATGCTAAGATCCTGGCAAAATGTTTGGCTACACGACTTAAGTCTGTTTTGTCAAATATTATTCATCAAGATCAATCAGGTTTCCTACAAGGAAGAAACATAGGAAACAATATTAGACAGTTTTTAAAAATTATAGAAAATTATAATATGGAAAATAAAAGACGATTAATTTTTGTAGCCGACCTGGAGAAGGCATTTGACAAAATTAGCTTAGATTGTATTTGTAAAAGCTTAGTTTTTTTCAATTTTGGCAACTGCTGGATCAAAACGCTATATAATAAAACTAACTGTAGAATTATCAATAATGGATACATCTCTGGGACAATACCTCTATTAAGAGGTCTAAAACAAGGGTGCCCTTTGTCTCCATACTTATTTATTATTGCTATGGAAATATTGGCGATTAAAGTTAGATTGAATGAAAATATTGAAGGGCTCAGTAATAATAATATTGAAAGTAAAATAACAATGTATGCAGACGATACAAGCTTCTTTATCAGCCCCAATTCTCATTGTTTGCCAAACCTTCTTAATCTTTTGGACATATTTTCACAGCAATCTGGGTTTAAGCTTAATTATGGTAAATGTAAAGTATTAAGGATCGGAAATCTAAAGGGAACGTCCTTTCGAATGGAATGCAAAGTGCCTGTTTTGTGGACAGATGGACCAGTTAACATACTTGGTGTTGTTGTCCCAGAGAATCTGGAAGATCTAGGCTCAGTAAATTATGATAATCAACAAAGAAAGATGGATAAAATTATGCAAGTATGGAAAAGGAAATCCTTAACCTTATATGGTAAAATATCTATTGTCAACTTGTTAATTATTCTTCAATTTATTTATTTGTTTTTGTCATTACCAGCTCCATCACAAAACTTTTTTAAGGTTTATGAGCGGAGGGTCTTCGATTTTGTCTGGGACGGCAAACCAGAATAGATTAAAAGAAAGGTTTTGTACAATGAATATGAATATGGGGGCCTGAAACTTCTTAACCTTGAAGCTATGTGTCTGTCTTTAAAAGCATCAATTGTTCCAAAGATGTATTTAAACACTGAGTGGTACACAAGTGTCCTGTTGGACAAAAAACATGTACTGTATCAAAATAAATTGTATCCTTTTTTTGCAAGTGATCCCCTCCCATTTTTCTTATGTAGAGAGTCTGCTGGAAAACATGGCGGGGTTCATAAAGGAAACAATCCACTCATGGTGGTGTTTTAAATTTTATGTGCTCAAAAAAAGAGATGATATTTTGCAGCAGATAATATGGATGAACTCTAATATTGTAATAGATGGAAAGCCTTTCTTTTGGAAAAATATGTTTGAAAGAGGAATCATTTTTGTCAATGATATTGTCAGTGAGAATGGTAAAATTATGGAGTATAATGAATTTAGAACTATGTATGGTGATGCTTGTTCAAGCTTTTCATTTAATCAACTAACTGAAGTAATTGGGAAAATATGAAAACAAATAATTAATTATGGAACTACTAAATTATTAGTTTGTAAACCTCTAATAAGAAATTCTAGTTGGCAAAAAGGAACTAAAATAGAAAAATATATAATTTTTGATTTAATAAAGAAATCTTTGAAGGCTGCCCCATTTAACACATATGGAAAATGGGAGGACTTTTTTGACTGAAAGTTGCCGTGGGATGCCATTTTCAAATTAATCTACAAAACTACTATCGATGTGCAAAATCGTTATTTTCAAATTAAAATTATAACTTCTTACCCACGGGAAAAATGTTAAAACTATGGAATATGACAGAGTCAGATGATTGCCGATTTTGTTGTCAGGAGTCTGAATCCACCCTGCATTTGTTTTGGTATTGTCATATTGTGTCTTCGTTTTGGGTGGAAGTTGAAAAAATGTGTTTAAAGATTGGTTTGTTTATGAAGCTTGATGTGGTTTCTGTTATTTAAGGAGAGTTCATTGACAGTCAGTATTTAGTCAATTTAATTATAGTACTCGGTAAAAAGTTTATTTTTAAGACCAAAAACAGATATTCACTTAGTATTACTTTCTTTAAAACATTTATTCAGTATTTTTTAACTTTAGAAAGTTATATGGTTGAAAACGATAAAGATGACAAAAAAGATATGAAGTCCTCAAAGGCTTATTTTTAAAATGTAATTTTGTTTATAGATGATATGCAATATGTTGTTGTGTTCCGTAATTTGAGTGTGTGTTGCTGAGTCCGACTTCGACGTGATCTGGACTGTACATGGTTGCTTATTTTGAAAATTTAATTTTGTTTGCGGATTGTATGCAATCTGTTGTGTTCCCTGGTTTTCAGTGTACATAGGTGAAGGTGTGTTTTGCTGGACTGGACCTGGTTTTAAGAACCCCTTTGAACAATCTGATTGCATTGACAACCTGGTCTGGTGAAGATAAGGTCCTTTTTTTTTAAATAAAATTAAATAAGATAAATAAATAAAAAACTTTTTCTTTAGTAAAAAAGAAAGTAAAACAATATAAAAACAATTACATTAAAAATAGTAATTAATGAAAATGTTAGTGAACCAGCAGCACACACAATCATGTGTGCTTCAAGGACTGTATCCTTTGCAGACTGTATTGTTCTATATTGTAGGAACCAGAAGTTTAATAACGGAAAGAGACAGCCCCTTTTGTGTGAATGGGTGTGGATGGGGGAGGGAGTTTTTTTGGGTTGGTGCACTGGTTGTAAGTGTATTTTGTGTTTTTTATGTTAATTTAATAAAAAATTAAAATAAAAAGATTGATGCTTGGGTGTAGGAATGTAACGCATTGATGCTTGGGTGTAGGGATGTAACTGTATAATGATAAACCACGGTAAAATCCCTGACGGTTATTGATACCGTTAAAAATTTTAATTACTGAAAAACTGTCATTTACTAATGCATTCAGGCAACACTGCTTACTTCCTGGATACATACAGAGTCAGGGCAGCGCTGGCACATGTGTTACACGGCTGGAAAGATGGGCCAACTCTTTCGTTGTGCGACACATTTATTTTTCAGGATCAAGCTGCAAAACAATTAACACAGCGTTACAACCGGAGCTTGATGCATCTGCTTTTTTCATATCATGTACTGACAGACTTCTTCTACAAAATACAATGTCTGGAGTTGAACAATTTTACAAATATTCCAAAAATCTATTTATGTATACACATACACATACATATATATACACACAAACCCTTTTTACAGTTTCTATCTACCTTTGAATCATGTTTTTAATCACTGTTTGATAATATATGGATTGTATTTATTTATGTCATTTTATCATTACTTGTACTCAATCTACTGTCCTATGTGCGACTGTACATCTACTGCCTTAGCACACACTAACTGTAGTTCAGCTTTGACACACGTATCTGGTGTGCTTATGATCGATACAACACTCAAAAGTTCGTTTAGCATGTCCTTGTAACATAAATGGCATTTAACACCCTGTTTTCAAGTATCTTTGAGGATTTATGTCGTGAACTTACTAAGCTAACTGTATTTTGCTTCGTCACCGTGGTTACCGTCGGACCAACATCCGCCATCTTAGAAAATAACCCTGACTGTGACTCGTTTTTAACTCATAAAATTAACAACACAGACCTTAGCTTAACATTGCTTACTCTAAAAGGTACTACTACTGCTTGTATGTGTTATATGCAAACAAGCTTACCTGCAGAACAATTAACACGGCGTTACAACCGAAGCTTGATGCATCTGCTTTTTGCATATCACTACTGACAGACTTCTTCTTAATGTTGTGTCGTTCGCGAACGATTCGTTCGAACGAACAAATCTTTTGAGTGAACGTACTGAACCGAATCACTTCATGAACTGATTCGTTCCTTTCTCAGTTCAGTTGAGCTCCCCCGCGACCATGCCGGTATGAGTGGAACTGGCGCATTCTGTGACTCACTGAACCCTCGACGTCGGCGAACGACGCAGCCAGCTACTCATCATGGGGCCGGGGGAGGGACTGAGCGAACAATTCGTTCACCGCGGATTAACGACATGAATCACTCAGTGAACGACAGAATCAGGACTCCCGAACCTACTGACACAGAGAACTGACTGTGTCGCGGAGGAGGACGTCACATTGAGGCTCTCGTTCAGTCACTGTGCGCGTCGTTCATTGGGTGCTGAGGGCTTGTGTCGTTCGCGAACTGACACACATCGAGATCTGCCGCTGGGGAAGCTGTTAATGACTGACTCATGATTCGCCGACCTGCACATTTGAGCACAAAGCGCCTCCTGATGTAGAATGCAAAGAAAACTTGGGATGGGTCTATTGTCATGCTCATAAAGAAGCGCTACAAATCCTTTGTTTTTCCCCACCATTCACGGAGCACCATCCATACACACCGAAACGGGTTTATCCATCGGTAGTTTGTTTTTTTTGGCGAACTCAATGAAAGACCTGAATAAATCCTCCCCTCTTGTTGTCCCTTTCATTGGCAAAACAGCAAGACTTTCCTCACGCAGAATGTCACCGGCAACATACCTTGCAATCGCGCTAAACTGGGATAAATGGCTTACATCTGTTGACTCATCCAAAGCGAGGGAAAAGAATGGCGCTGCATTTATGTCTTCACTTGTTTCCTCCACTTGATTTGCTATTATGATGGTACAATCGTGAACAGTTCTTGCTGACAGAGGCATGTCTTTTATTTGTTTTATGATCTTGTCTTTATCTGGAAATTCGTTAAAAGTTCATTGGCCACATTAATCATGAATGTTTTGGCACACTTGCCATCTGTGAATGGCTTTCCGTTCCTCACTATCGCTAAAGAACCAGCAAAGCTAGTCAAATTGAAGTCACCTTGTCAGGTCCATACACGAAGTTGCTCCTGACTAGCTAGCACCCTGCACAGTAGCTCTTGGCATGCTTTCTTCCTGCTGTCCACCGCTGAATATTTCAATGCAAATGTAGCATGGCATGTGTCGAAGTGCCGCTTTATATTTGACCGTTTCATCTTTGAAATTTTATCATTGCATATTTGACACACCGCAGAACCTGCTCTTTCCACAAAGGCAAATTCCTCAGTCCATTCCTCCTGAAATGTACGGTACAACTCATCTTTTTTACTTTTTGCCATCTTCTTTGTCAAAAGGATTTGCCCTGCATGAACTGGCTAGCTAGCTGAAAGAAAGGAAGTTTACTTCTTGATCTCACAATGACCAATGAGGGGATCATCCAATAAAAATAGAGGACCCTCCTGTACCCCGAAGGACAGCTGAGATTGGCTGAACCACCCGCAACCTTCAACAGGTGCGGTAGAAAACGGATGGATGGATTAAAATGCATGAGAAGGTTTTATATTTTGAACGCTATTTTTAACACTGTGATTTTCAGCGGAATTATACTTATCGTGTTAAGCAATGTCAGCTAAGATTTATCTGAGAGCCAGATGCAATCATCAAAAGAGCCACACCTGGCTCGTGAGCGATAGGTTCCCAACCCCTGTTCTAATACGTTATATGGTTACCACTGAACAAGCAATACCTCTCAGAAAGCCTTTTTGAACCTCCTAAAAAAATTATTGTAATCCTGAAGGTCACATCTTAATGAAAACACAAAATTCCAGCTCTCTTGACGTGCGCAAAATTATGAACTCATTAACTATTTGCATCTTACTGGTACACCAAATGTATTGAGCTTTTAATTGGTCTTCTAAATGTAATTCCTAAAATCAAACATGCTCTGCACAATGCACTATGTTTTTTATCCTGCCCTGATGGTAACAGAAAAGGAAAAAGAAAACTGTATGCCCAATTTGTGTAATGCAATGTGCTGAATGCATACCTGCAGAACAATTAACACGGCGTTACAACCGAAGCTTGATGCATCTGCTTTTTGCATATCACTACTGACAGACTTCTTCTTAATGTTGTGTCGTTCGCGAACGATTCGTTCGAACGAACAAATCTTTTGAGTGAACGTACTGAACCGAATCACTTCATGAACTGATTCGTTCCTTTCTCAGTTCAGTTGAGCTCCCCCGCGACCATGCCGGTATGAGTGGAACTGGCGCATTCTGTGACTCACTGAACCCTCGACGTCGGCGAACGACGCAGCCAGCTACTCATCATGGGGCCAGGGGAGGGACTGAGCGAACAATTCGTTCACCGCGGATTAACGACATGAATCACTCAGTGAACGACAGAATCAGGACTCCCGAACCTACTGACACAGAGAACTGACTGTGTCGCGGAGGAGGACGTCACATTGAGGCTCTCGTTCAGTCACTGTGCGCGTCGTTCATTGGGTGCTGAGGGCTTGTGTCGTTCGCGAACTGACACACATCGAGATCTGCCGCTGGGGAAGCTGTTAATGACTGACTCATGATTCGCCGACCTGCACACAGAACTGCTGTTGCAGAAGTGATTCAGGTTCACGTACTGAACTGTGCTGACTGTGGCGCTGTGTCAGTCACTCACTGCCTGGTGTACTGCATGCACAGAGCTGTGTAGGGACTCGTGTTCACCCTATTTGCTGCTTCTCCCGCGAATGTCTGCACTGTACTACGCACGCCCCTCCTATTTTTTTTTTTTTTTTTTTTTTTGGGGGGGGGGGGGGGATTCGGTGAACACATTTTTTGAACGACTCAATTTAAGGAACTGATTCTAGTGATTCAGTACAGTCAAAAGAACTGCCGATCCCATCACTACTTCTTCTACAGCGCCAGCTACTGATACCAACGACACCAAGCGCCCTCTGCTGGTGTAACTAAATATCGCATGCTGCATAGAAATACATAGAAAACCTTGACATTACATTTTTTGTCTATAAACAGTATTAAATCAGGGGTCTCAAACTCAATTTGCCTGGGGGCCACCGGATGCAGAGTCTGGGTGAGGCTGGGCCGCAAGAAAATATTTCTTAAAAAAATATTTTTAAATGTCTTTATTTTTATTTTCAACACAAAATAAAATCAAAATATAAATGAGCAAAATGAGAATTCAGTAAATAAATCAGTCATAAGTAATAACAATAATAATTTGATTTCTCCAGTCAGCAACAATGTATACACATACTTACTATGTGAGAAGTAACAATAAACAAATCTGTGAACCTGAACATGGCTTGAACATGGCTTCTCTTGCCTACTTCTTGCTGCTAGACACCTGGCAGCGCTTCCTCTCGCATAACTGAGCTACATTGGGCTGGAGAGAAGAAGCAGTTGAGACCCTCAGTATGGCTTGAAGATGATCATCAGTAATTCTGGACCTGTACTTGGACTTATTGAAGTTCAAGGTGGAGAAGAGCTTTTTGCACAAGTATGTGCTCCCAAAAAGGCACATGGTCCGCTTGTACATTCAGGAAAGCTCAGGGAAGCTGGGAGGCAATTCTCTCAAAAATTGTCCAAGTTTGTCTGCTTTTCCACTCACCTCCCTGAACTTGGCTTTGAGGTCAGAGTTGCACTGCAGGTCAATGAGCTCCATTTGAAGCATAGGAGGGGCTTCTTGCACATCAATGGAGAAGGGGTCTGCAAAAATTTGAAATGTGGCTCTGTGTGTCTTGAAGTCTGCAAATCTGTGATCAAATTCCTCCCCTAGCTTCAAAATGGAATCAACATACATCTCACCACTGAATGGTATGCCTGCATCCACGAGTGCCTTGCATGCTGGGAATTGGCAAAGGTTTGTCTGAGGTAGCTGGGCTTTCCATAACTGACATTTTGTGGAGAATGCTCTCACGTTGTCATAGGCAGCACTGACGAGTTGCCCCTGGTCTTGTAACTTCTTGTTCGGCACATTAAGCTCATGTGTGATGTCAACAAGAAAAGCTAAGTCAATGAGCCATTTGGCATCACTTGGCACAGGAACAGCCACCCCAACCTTTTCCATGAAGGCTTTCACCTCTGCTCTCAACTCAAAAAATCTCTTCAAAGAGTTTCCCCTGGTGAGCCAACGCACCTCAGTGAAGTAGAGCACGTCCCCATATTCAGACTCCATGTAATCTAAAAAAGCACGGATCTGATTTGGTTTATGCATTTGACAACAACAAGACATCACATGGTCAAACGTCAGGCATTTGCTGCAAAGGGCCTGTTGATGGATAATGCAGTGCAAAGCAATGGCCTCCTCTGCACCCTCCTCTTTCAGTTTTTTTTGAACAAGTGTCACTAGTCCATTTTTTCTCCCTGTCATTGATGGTGCTCCATCGGTTGTTATTCCAACTAACCTCTTCCATGGCAAACCGGCATCTCAATGGCATCACAAAGCTGGTGAAATATCTCCTTGCAGCCTGTAACATGCACTTTTTAATAAATTCACCTTTTTTGAATGGCTTTCCCGCCCTAGCAACCATCTCACTCACCATGTAGCTTGGTTTGACTGCTGCATCGCTCTTTTCGGTTGCTTTCTGAAAGAAATCTTGTTGCCTCAGTAGACTGGTTTTAAAATGTGCAACCCAGTTCACTCTTTCATCTCCCTGGTATTTTGCATACTCCTTAGCATTGCTGGTGGTATAATGACGTTTTAAATTGTATTCCTTGTGCACGGCAACTTTCTGTGTGCAAATAAGACACGTCGGGGTGCCCCTGTGCTCAACAAAGAAATATTGCATCTCCCACTTTTCCTGAAATTGTCTTTGCTCATCACTAACCTTTCTTCACTGCACGCTTTGAAAAAGACATGTTTGGGGTTGTGGAATATACAGTATTTGTATTTAATCGACGCACGGAGAATAATGTTATTTCCGCAATGTGTGTCGTTCCGCTTTTCCTCCCGACAGCAACACGGCGGTCGGCGGAAAGTACCGGGAAAAAGTGACGGCTCCCGGAGTGTTATATGGCGTCATATAAAAATATATGTAGTGTTCATCGTGTGAGGCAATGCCAATTAAACAATAAAAAAAACAAATAACGGTTTGAATTGGTCCAGGTTTTAGGGACTTTATTACTGACGGACAGGTGTCGTCGTGTGACTACAGCTAGGCATGTAAGACAACCCTCGTCTCCATGGCAACGTTTCTCTCGCTTTCACTCATTTGCCTCTTTTCCACTAATGCAGGGGTATTTTGGACCCAAATAACAAAAATTGTCTCTGTCTGGAGCCAACGGGAGGGGGCGGGGAGTTTACAGTCACGGTAGCACAATTAGCCCCGAACGGGCCCGGCTAACATCACAACTAACGTGTTACACGTCCGATTCGCCCAGCAACTCTCTGTCGGAGTATCAGCGCTGGGGTCCAGTGCACCACAGTTTTGTATTGTCGCTCGGTCCTTCGGAAGCTACCGGACCGCTCGTCTCCCTTGCCCGGACCGGCGGGAGCGAGAAAGACACACACAGTGACAGAGAGCGAGAGAGAGAGAGCGAGGGAGGGAGGGAGGGAGGGAGGAAGAGCGCGTGCGGGTCTCGTGGAAAAGCAGCAAAACTTTTCTCTGCTTGCATCACTCAAGTGACGTCAATGTTCGGCCCTCGAGAGCCATATACCACACCATGATTGGTAGATTCCTTGTAACCCAGAAGAGTTAGGGCTACAAGGGATTCTGGGTATTTGTTCTGTTGTGTTTACGTTGTGTTACGTGTGGATGTTCTCTCAAAATGTGTTTGTCATTCTTGTTTGATGTGTGCCGCATATTAGTAAAAGTGTTAAAGTTGTTAAAACGGCCACCCTCAGTGTAACATGTGTGGCTGTTGACCAAGTATGCCTTGCAGTCACTCACGTGGGTCTGTTGAAGCCGCATACAACATGTGACTGGGCCGGCACGTTGTTTGTATGGAGAAAAAGTGGACGCTAAAGGCAATGCCATCACGGCATGCCCGCCCTCAATACCTGCCCTCAATATTGTTGTCCTCAGTATTGTTGACGGGTGAAAGTCGGGAGGGTTGGCAAGAATGCTTCAGCTCCGCACACAGCGCTGTCAAGCGCCATTCATATAAAAACCGAAGGCCAAACTAACATTAATAATCATATTAAGGTGGGGGCCGCACAATAACGTCTCGCGGGCCGCAATTGGCCCGTGGGCTGCATGTTTGAGACCCCTGATTTAAATCGAGTTTTCTGACCTTAAAGAGTTTTTAATGGGGGGCAACTATTTAAGTCAAAGTAAATCACTTAGTGCTACACATGCGTCATTCGGCTTGAAGAAACATGGGGGAACACAACTACACAGATGTGCGAGGTATCACTCCTGTGTATTTTTGTTGGCCAAATTGTTGCACTGAACGACTAGGAGGCGTTGTTAGAGAAGAACCAAGCTTGTTTATTAGACATGATCTTCATTAGATGATTTGTGTTTTATATTGATATCAAAAAGTAAACACCATGTTTTTTTTACATTATTTGGGTTTTTTTCATTTCAAAGTTCCATCCATCCATTTTCTACCGCGTGACCTTTTTTGGGATCGCGGGGGGTGCTGGAGCCTATCTCAGCTGCATTTGGGCGGAAGGCGGGGTAAACCCTGGACAAGTCGCCACCTCATCACAGGGCCAACACAGATAGACAGACAACATTCACACTCACATTTAA
The DNA here is from genome assembly GCF_033978685.3 of Nerophis lumbriciformis. Taxonomy (NCBI): domain Eukaryota; kingdom Metazoa; phylum Chordata; class Actinopteri; order Syngnathiformes; family Syngnathidae; genus Nerophis; species Nerophis lumbriciformis. The sequence goes on along the minus strand of NC_084551.2, from coordinate 41,610,903 downwards.
GTTATTACTTTAAAACCCATTCATGTGACATAGCATTTTGTTAATGTTTTATTGTGTATAGTTAATTCCTAAACAACATATTCCTGCTCAAACTCTTAATGGATCTGTCCTGATACAGCATGTACATATACATATAAATGTACTTAAAAAGAAATACCTCCCTCTATCAAAATGTAAAAATAGAGAATGGCATCATGTAATGACAAAAAAATGACACACTGATACTATTAAAGAAAAAAAACCTAAAGCATTTGTCTTTAAATATATGGATAATGTTTAGTTATAGCCTTTTTATTAGACATTACAAATTACACGATGGTGTTGCGTTCACGCCCCACCCAACTCTGTTTTATCTAACACAATCATAATAGTCGTAATTTCAATATTGATAAAAATGTGTTAATTCGGAACTATTTTAGATTCCTAGTACTTTGAGGGGTGTACTGCGCTGTCAAACTGGTCAAATTGGTAAAACACAGTTGGGGTGCTTCTAAAAATTTGTATTCAAAATGTTTGAGTTTGTGGGACTTTTTTATTTCCAATTTCTTGTCTCATTCTATTACAACATAATTGACAACGAAGAGAAAGAAGAGCTTTAAAAATTATTGACTTGCAGTACTTTAATGTGTGTCACATTGACGTATTGAAGCCTGAATCTTGGAGTGATTTTACTCAGCCATAGTGTTTAAACTAGTTTGCAGTTTCATGTTGTTTATCAATTTTTACAAACTTTGTTTTGCTACGTGCAGCTGCGGAAAGTGACCTTTTAGACCTTTTTACATACTTCACAGCTGGAATATTAGTTACAGTATTTAGCCGGACTTTAAAGTGGCAACTTCAAAAAACTTCTGTGGTATATTTCTGATTGTGTCACTCTCCCAGGACACACTGACTGTGTGATGGGTGATGAGCCAAGAAGAACAAAAAGCTTTATTTGATTCAGCGAGTCTCAGACTGGAACTGCAGCTTCCAGGAGGAGAGTATGGGCCTGATTCCTCTCCTCCTGTCTTCTTGGACAACTGTCCTTAAATACCTTTTACACGGACACAGACAGTTACTCTTTGTTGTTCTAGCCTTGGGGCTGGCCAGTTTGGACAACACCCAGTTTGTTTGTATAAATGCAGACAACACCTGGGCATTGTCACTTTGCTCAATGGGACATATGGTATCAGCAAGATAGGATGGAGCTACGTCGATTAGTATTTTATATGTAAGTAGTAAAACCTTAAAGTTGCATCTTAAGTGCACATATGAAGCCAGTGCAGGTGAGCCAGTATAGGCTTAATATGATCAAAATTCTTGTCAAAAGTCTAGCAGCCACATTTAGTACCAACTGTAATGTTTTAATGGTAGACATGTCGAGACTAGACGTAACGAACGCATGAATAATGGTTTCAGCGTCGGTGGTGGAGAAAATGGGAAGAATTTTTGCAATATTACAGAGATGAAAGAAGGTTGTTTTAGTAACACTCTTAATGTGTGACTCAAACGAGAGAGTTGGGTCGAAGATAATACAGAGATTCTTTCATTCAATCATTCAGGTGTGAATGATTGATGGGTTCTACATGTAAAGCGACTTTGGGAACTTAAAAAAGCGCTATATAAATCCCACTTAATATTATTATTATTATTTACCAAATCGCTTTGTGTAATTGTTTTCTTGTCAAATGTTAAGTTGGTATTATTAAATAAATGCCGGTGTCTAACAACACCGATAACCAGTAACTCTTTTCTTACCGTTAAGATGCAAAAGGTTGATGGATATCCATTGATTAATTTAATTTCGACACGCTTCCAGGTGTCTAAATACGGCTGAGCACCTTCCCTCTTGACAACCAACGCACATTGCTGTGCAAAAGCAGACCAGGATATTTATTCCCAACTTCATCCAGCAGTGTTTTAAATTGGCGATCATTTAAAGCTCGGGCAACAATAAAGTTGACCACTGGAATGACCGGCAACATCACCTCACCAAGCTGCTCACCACACATTTGAGCACAAAGCGCCTCCTGATGTAGAATGCAAAGAAAACTTGGGATGGGTCTATTGTCATGCTCATAAAGAAGCGCTACAAATCCTTTGTTTTTCCCCACCATTCACGGAGCACCATCCATACACAGCGAAACGGGTTTATCCATCGGTAGTTTTTTTTTTTTGGCGAACTCAATGAAAGACCTGAATAAATCCTCCCCTCTTGTTGTCCCTTTCATTGGCAAAACAGCAAGACTTTCCTCACGCAGAATGTCACCGGCAACATACCTTGCAATCGCGCTAAACTGGGATAAATGGCTTACATCTGTTGACTCATCCAAAGCGAGGGAAAAGAATGGCGCTGCATTTATGTCTTCACTTGTGTTTCCTCCACTTGATTTGCTATTATGATGGTACAATCGTGAACAGTTCTTGCTGACAGAGGCATGTCTTTTGTTTGTTTTATGATCTTGTCTTTATCTGGAAATTCGTTAAAAGTTCATTGGCCACATTAATCATGAATGTTTTGGCACACTTGCCATCTGTGAATGGCTTTCCGTTCCTCACTATCGCTAAAGAACCAGCAAAGCTAGTCAAATTGAAGTCACCTTGTCAGGTCCATACACGAAGTTGCTCCTGACTAGCTAGCACCCTGCACAGTAGCTCTTGGCATGCTTTCTTCCTGCTGTCCACCGCTGAATATTTCAATGCAAATGTAGCATGGCATGTGTCGAAGTGCCGCTTTATATTTGACCGTTTCATCTTTGAAATTTTATCATTGCATATTTGACACACCGCAGAACCTGCTCTTTCCACAAAGGCAAATTCCTCAGTCCATTCCTCCTGAAATGTACGGTACAACTCATCTTTTTTACTTTTTGCCATCTTCTTTGTCAAAAGGATTTGCCCTGCATGAACTGGCTAGCTAGCTGAAAGAAAGGAAGTTTACTTCTTGATCTCACAATGACCAATGAGGGGATCATCCAATAAAAATAGAGGACCCTCCTGTACCCCGAAGGACAGCTGAGATTGGCTGAACCACCCGCAACCTTCAACAGGTGCGGTAGAAAACGGATGGATGGATTAAAATGCATGAGAAGGTTTTATATTTTGAACGCTATTTTTAACACTGTGATTTTCAGCGGAATTATACTTATCGTGTTAAGCAATGTCAGCTAAGATTTATCTGAGAGCCAGATGCAATCATCAAAAGAGCCACACCTGGCTCGTGAGCGATAGGTTCCCAACCCCTGTTCTAATACGTTATATGGTTACCACTGAACAAGCAATACCTCTCAGAAAGCCTTTTTGAACCTCCTAAAAAAATTATTGTAATCCTGAAGGTCACATCTTAATGAAAACACAAAATTCCAGCTCTCTTGACGTGCGCAAAATTATGAACTCATTAACTATTTGCATCTTACTGGTACACCAAATGTATTGAGCTTTTAATTGGTCTTCTAAATGTAATTCCTAAAATCAAACATGCTCTGCACAATGCACTATGTTTTTTATCCTGCCCTGATGGTAACAGAAAAGGAAAAAGAAAACTGTATGCCCAATTTGTGTAATGCAATGTGCTGAATGCATGCAAAAAGCGGTGACCGTCTATTATGTCCCTGCAGTGTACCCGTAGCATGTCTACGCAGTGTTACAAGCGCGAGAGTACAACAATAAAAGACTGCTACGATGTAAGTTCACACAAGCCGTGTTGCAGCTTCTATTATATTACATGGTTTCAGAAGTTTGAAAAAAAAAGACAACAAACAAGTGAAGAAATGGCGTCCTCACAGTTTGATTATCCAAAGATTGACGGGAAGCTCCAGAATTGTATAAAGCGTTTGAACGGTTCACGTCACCTTTGTCTTTGCCGGTCCTCTCTCGGATCAAACAGCCAAGCGGAAGGCAGGCTGGCTAGGCACGTAGATAAGTGAATAATTAGGGAAGTCAAAAAAACACTGACACAGGCGGAAGGACAGCAAGACAACACATCTGCAGTTTTGGATAAGTTTGCAAGTTATATCAGACCAATTAAAAAAACAAATGAATAGCCTGACATTGTTTAAAGCAAAAGGTAACAAGGCCTAAATAAAACATTCAACGTGTTTTTGAAAGAGTTGAGGCTCATTTTAATGGACTGTGAGTACACTGACCCGAATGACATGTTAATTGATGCCATCATAGCGGGAGTGAGAGAAAAGCGTGTGTAAGAGTGGCTGCTTCATAAAGGAGAAGATTTAACACTTAAAACATTGAAATTGCTCACTAGTTTGAAATCTCTCAAAAAGAAATGAGTATAGTCAGAGAGGAAGACACACACGTCAACAGTGACCCCATGCACAAGTGAATAAAGGAAAATGTTCTGTAAAAGGCTTTGCGTGTTCATACTGCCACAAGCTGAGTGTTAAATCAGTGAAGTATGAGGAGGAGGAAGTACTGAACATCAATCTAACACAGACTGAGGATGATCCAGGTGATAAATCGACATCAGCTGTTGATGTGATGTCACAGGAAGTTGTGTTTAGGATAGACAAAGGTGCAAGATGCAACACACTGACTTTAGGCAGACATCAGCAACTTGTACACGACCGACAATTATTATGCTCCACCTCAGTACTCTGTTCCTACTTCAACCACAAAATAAAACCTGTTGCTGCAGTCATCCTCCCAACAAAACACAAATCAGAAGGCGTAAATGCAGAGTAAGAAGCAGTGGACACTAAACGAGAAAATGTGCTCAGTCGTGACACAGCTGAAAATCTAGGACTAATAGTCTGCATTGACAAATTGCAAGCTGCACCTGATGTCACCTACGTACACTAACAACAATGTCATTGCTTCTCACAGTGCTCCAGTTGGACTGAGTACTTTCCCTGAACTAACCCACACGATTAAAATAGATGCAGATGCCAAGGGTGTGGTCATCCTGTATGCCGACAGCCAACTGCACTAAGAGAGAAGATTGTCGACAGTTTAAAAGAAGTGGAGAAGGGTGGTTTCATCATAAAGGTAGAACATCCAACAGAATGGGTGAGTTCCGTGGTTGCTGCAGTGCACAATGTCAAAATAAGAATCTGCATTGGCCCTTATGACCAACATAAAGTTATAAAGAGAAAGCATCAGAGGTGGGACCAAGTCATTGTTTTGCAAGTCACAAGTATGTCTCAAGTCTTTGCCCTCAAGTCTCGAGTCAAGTCCCGAGTCAAGTCCAAAGTCAAGACTGGAGAGTCCCAAGTCAAGTCCCAAGTCCTGCATTTTGAGTTTCGAGTCCTTTTAACCACAGACTAATATACTGTATTTACACAGATTGTGTATGCTTTTAAAATGCTGTATTTATTTATTAAATTGAAATTGCAGGGAAAAAAATAGTGCTGACATTGCACTTCATAATAGCACTATTAACCAGTCATTTTAAACATTTAACTCATTACTTTACAGAATAAACACATTTGAAAAAACAAGTGCAATTGTACTTATTTGCACAAAAATGTTAAAATTCTATTTCCATGGCATATTGCATTGTAACTCGTTCCACAGCAGTTTATATCCTGTTCTTACCTTATCTCATTGATCTCATACTGTATGTTTGTTGATGTGTGCGTACACATGAAAAACATATCAAATACATGAACATAACAATGAACAGAGTTGTACTTTTTAGATGTCAGGGCCCTATGCAATATGTACACATATTCTTAATATACTGTAGTATACATGTTAACTGACCTTTATTTGACTATGTTTGTCTTTTTGTAGGTGGCTAAAATACGCGGTGCTGCTGACCGCCGTCTAACGTTACGTTACTGTGTGTGATACATTGACTAGCGTAACGTTAAGTGTAGGTACCTCATGCAACACTGCTTAAAAAAATCACTTGACAAAAAGTATGAATAAGGTAGCGAACTGCTGTGGACGCAACAGATTGCCGTGTTTGCAATGACATTATAACCATAGACATCTTATAAGTAGACGCAGCATTGGCTGCTGTGACGCGAGCAATTTGGCCGCCATCTTGAAGTGGTGATGAGGAGCCGGCGAGCAGCCAAACTGACAGTTGACAGGTAGAAAACAAAGATGCTAAACTAACAGTTGACAGCGTTTTCCTGCTCAAATGAGCGGACTGTTGAAAAATAGGAATCGGGGGATTACTTTTCACAAGTAAGATTTAACACTAACGTACTATTGGTTGTATTTTGTAAAAAGAATATTACCACAGAGTTGAGAAGGAGCAAAGATCTTATCACAAAGAAATCTTCTGGGGGAGGATGACCCCCCTACAGGGGTTTGGTTTACAAACTTTCAGCCCCACCTAAAACAAAATTCACCAGCCGCCACTGATTATGATGCATTCTCATTTTAGGCAAAATATAAGACAATACTTTCTTAACAGTATAATCATACTTGCCAACCTTGAGACCTCCGATTTCGGGAGGTGGGGGGAGGGGGCGGGGTCGGGGTGGGACGGGGGCGTGGTTGGGGGCGTGGCTAAAAGGGGAGGAGTATATTTACAGCTAGAATTCACCAAGTCAAGTATTTCATATATATATATATATATATATATATAAGAAATACTTGACGTTAAGTCAATTCTAGCTATATATATATATATATATATATATATATATATATTTACTTTATCACATATATATATTTTTTTATTTTTTTATTATTATATATATATATATATATATATATATATATATATATATATATATATATATATATATATAAAATAAATACTTGAATTTCAGTGTTCATTTATTTACACATATACACACACATAACACTCATCTACTCATTGGTGAGTTAAGGGTTGAATCATCCTTGTTCTATTCTCTGTTACTATTTTTCTAACCATGCTGAACACCCTCTCTGATGATGATGCATTGATGTGTGGCACGCACAAAAGTGCTTTCATCAAATGCACTAGATGGCAGTATTGTCCTGTTTAAGAGTGTCACAACATTGCTGTTTACGGCAGACAAACTGCTTTACGGTATACAAAAAAGTGACTGCTGTTGTTGTGTGTTGTTGCCACGCTGGGAGGAAGTTAATGAAACTGCCTAACAATAAACCCACAAAAGAAACCAAGAACTCGCCCTCCATAATTCTATAGTTATAACGTGATTGGGCAGGTACGCTTTTTTATATTGTGGAGGACCTGAGTCCGCCTGAATTTCGGGAGATTTTCGGGAGAATATTTGTCCCGGGAGGTTTTCGGGAGAGGCGCTGAATTTCGTGAGTCTCCCGGAAAATCCGGGAAGGTTGGCAAGTATGAGTATAATTGTAACCAGGAATAAGTCTTCAAGTACAATATTCAAATACTATCATTGTTGGGTAAGACAGAATTTGGTTTTATTCTGAATCCAGTGAAACAGATTGGTGGTTTTAGCTGATATAAAGACTTTCAGGTGTTTATGTTTAAGTATTTGGCAGACGCTTTTATCCAAAGTGACATACATAAAAAATACATATAAAACAATCACTGTAAATCATACTTGCCAACCCTCCCGGATTTTCCGGGAGACTCCCGAAATTCAGCGCCTCTCCCGAAAACCTCCCGGGACAAATTTTCTCCCGAAAATCTCCCGAAATTCAGGCGGAGCTGGAGGCCACGCCCCCTCCAGCTCCATGCGGACCTGAGTCCACCTTTCCCACAATATAAAGAACGTCTACAGTAAAGAAGTCCATCTGCCGTAAACAGCAATGTTGTGACACTCTTAAACAGGACAATACTGCCATCTAGTGCATTTGATGAAAGCACTTTTGTGCGTGCCACACAGCAATGCATAATCAGAGAGGGTGGTCAGCATGGTTAGAAAGATAGTGACAGAGAATAGAACAAGGATGGACAATTCAATCCTTAACTCAACAATGAGTAGATGTGTGTTATGTGTGTGTATATGTGTAAATAAATGAACACTGAAATTCAAGTATTTCTTTTATTTATATATATATATATATATATATATATATATATATATATATCCATCCATCCATCCATTTTCTACCGCTTATTCCCTTCGGGGTCGCGGGGATATATATATATATATATATATATATATATATATATATATATATATATATATATATATATATATATCAGAATCAGAATCAGAATCAGCTTTATTGTCATTACGCAAGGTAACGAGATTGAGGCCATTCCATACAGTGCGATGTGTGCATGCTAGAAAAACAATGTGCAAATATATAAAAATTTTAAAAATGTAGAAGTGCAATGAATATGGTGTGAAATGAATATATACATGAAAAAACAAAACAAAAACAGGGTGGTTGGTGGAATGGGTTATTGCACCGAAGAGAAGGCAGTTATGAGGGACAATGGGGCAGTCCGTTCAGGATGGTTATGGCCCTGGGGAAGAAGCTGTTCTTTAGCCTGTTTGTTTTGGTTTTAATGCACCTGTAGCGCTTCCCAGAGGGCAGCAGGTGGAACAGGTCAGAGCCAGGGTGGGTGCTGTATATATATATATATATATATATATATATATGAAATACTTGACTTGGTGAATTCTAGCTGTAAATATACTCCTCCCCTCTTAACCACGCCCCCAACCACGCCCCCGCCCCAACCACACTAAGTCATGTGACTCGAGTCCACACCTCTGGAAAGCATCACCCCATACGCACCATAGAAAAAGTCATCTCTATGATTCCTGGTGCAAAATCTTTAACATTTTGGACGCTAAATCAAGTTTTCTGCAAATTGAGCTGGATGAACCATCGTCATTCCTCATAACATTTAATTCGCCAAACAGCCGTAAAGATAGCTGAAGCTGCCATTTGGACTAAAGTGTGCACCTGAAATATTCCAGCGCATTGTGGATTAAATGTCACAGTTCAATTAAAAGTAGAACAGAGGAACCCAAGGATGCAGATGGAATGTGAGTAAATAGTTCTTTACTTAACAAAAAGGCAATCACAACATTAATCCAAAAATAGAAGATAACAAAAAGCTAAAGAGCACCGTGACAAAGAGAACAAAAGCTAATATACAAAGCTAACTAAACTTGGGTCGGAGTTGCAAGACGTGCGAACTAACATAGTACATACCAAGCTGGATGGCACTGGAAATAGCCAAGAAGGTAAGAAGCATAAATACAAGCAGCATAGGAATCTTCATACACTTCTGAAAAGTGATGTGGCGTTTGCATCGAATCCTGAGCAGCAGAAGTCCTTCACACACTAAAAGAACTGTGTACACACCTTGCAGTGTTAAAAGATTTCAACCTAAACATACCTGTGGAAATATTCTGATACAAGCAGCAGTGGGCCATGCTCAGTCCTGCTGCAGAAAGGACAACATGTCGCATATTACTCAAGACTGGCACTGAAACACGCTTTGCGCAAATTGAAAAACATATGCTCTCCATTGTTCATGACTATATTAAGTTTCACAACTATATATTTGATACACATGTCACAGTCAACATCGACCACAAGTCGCTTGATAACATCTTCAAAAAGCCACTGCTGATGCGTATCCAGAGAATGCTCCTGCGTCTGCAGTGGTACAAGCTCACGGTTTGATACAGGAAAGGAAAGCACATGGAGCATATGCTGTTTCGAGCGCAACTCACGGAGAGCACATTTGGGATGGATAGACTAGATTCTATGCACAGCTTTGTTGCAGTTAGCAGCCAGAAGTACACACGGTTGCAGGAATGCACTGCAGCGGAGCTCAGCTGTCTTTGAGTTTGAGTTTATTTCAAACATGCATGCATACAACATGATACATCACAATTTCCAGTTTCTCTATTCAACATCTTCGAAAAGGAGTAGGAAGAAGCAGAGCTTATTTAATCCTACCCATTTTCCTTTACATAGCAGTTGCTAACACTTGTGTTCACTTCCTGTTCTCCTTTTATTCACAATATACTCCATAAGTAATAACGTTAAAAATAAATGAATAAATAATTAATAAAGTAATGTATATTTCATATGGTGAGATGAATAAGATTATTGAGAAAATGAATGGATGAAAGGAATAAATTCAGAATCTTAATCATGGTTCTTCTTCTTTGTACTTTGTAAACACTTTAAGTTTGAGGAGTTTCTTGAATTGGACCATATTAGTACATTGTTTGATTTCTTTGCTTAATCCATTCTATAACTTAATTCCAGATACTGATATATTAAAGGTCTTAAGTGTTGTACGTGCATACAAATGTTTTGAATTGCATTTTTCTCTAAGATTATATTTATTCTCTTTTGTTGAGAAGAATTGTTATATATTCTTGGGTCGCAGATTATAGTTTACTTTATGCATAATTTTAGCTGTTTGCAAATTCACTATGTTGTGGTATTTCAGTATTTCCGATTCAATGAATAAAGGGTTTGAATGTTCTCTATATACAACATTATGTTGATCTTTTTTGTAACACGGTTAATGAATGAAGTATACTTTTGTAGTTATTTCCACATATTTCTGCTCAATAACTCAGATATGGTAACACTAGCGAGCAGTATTAATATTGGGTGATTTTTGGTCCAATGCATGTTTAGCTGTATTCATTATTGACCCGTTTCTTGCCACCTTATGTTGTATATTTTTTGTATAAGATTTCCAGTTCATTTTATCATCAATCATTATACCTACAATTCAGTGACGTGCAGTCACTAGAGGCAGGTGAGGCGGGGCCTCACCTGCCATCAGAGAAAGAAAAAAAATTAAAAAAGAAAAAAAAAAATTAAATTGTTATATTTATCCAGTGATTATACTATAAAGTTATTTTCCATTTAACTTCACCAGTTTTAGATTATTTTTATTCAAAATCGCTGAATTTTCACATTTGCCGTTCAAATACTGAGAAGAGACGGTGCGGTGAACAGCAGCCAGTTGAGGCACGTCACTCAGTGCCGCAACATGGATTGCGCAATGACTCGGCTAACTGCTGGCCTGCTGTGCAGTGAGACTGTATTGCTATATGAATTATATTATACATTTCCATAGTTTAGTTAGCTGAGGTATATAATGTACAGTGTATTTTGTCAACAACTGTATGTGTGTAAAGTATTTATTGTGCTGAGCGATCATAAAACGGCTGCAAAAGACGCACTGGCTGAGGCTCGCCTCCTGCACCCCCGCCGTAGAATTGTTATATCAACTAAAGCCCACACTTAAACTTTCCACGTGCAAGATTGAATCTATTTTTAAAAATTATTTCATAAGAAGCCAAAAAGTGCAAAAACAATAATGTTGGTGTTGGAGGAGTTGTGAATGACTGCAGGGACACAACATTAGATACACCTGCAGACTGCAGGTGTACCTAATTCACAACTCCTCCAACACGAACATTATTGTTTTTGCACTTTTTGGCTTCTTATTAAATAACTTTTGTAACCTATTTTCATGGGCTTTCCTCTTTGTGATGTTAAGTTCCTGTTATGCGCTGTTATACGGTATATGCCTTGAGCTCTTATTTTGAAGGCGCTAAGAGCGGAAGTGATGTCACGTTGCGGAGGTTTTTGAAAGAAGGTAAATAAAGTGGTCCTCGTGTAAACTGGAGCCTCCGTGTTTGTTATTTTGTAGTTTCATACAGTATAGGCGACATTTATAAACCCTCGGTTACACTTTTTTAAATAGATTAAATCTTGCACGTGGAAAGTTTAAGTGAGGGCTTTAGTTGCGGCGCATGGACTTAATTTCTAAGTAAAGGTAAGACCATAATAACGTTTTTTTAATTAAATGTGCTTTTTTGTGTGCTACAGTTTGTATGTGTAAAGTTAGTTAAGTTAAAGTACCAATGATTGTCACACACACACTAGGTGTAATGAAATTTGTCCTCTGCATTTGACCCATCCCCTTGATCACCCCCTGGGAGGTGAGGGGAGCAGTGGGCAGCAGCGGCGCTGCGCCTGGGAATCATTTTTGGTGATTTAACCCCCACTTCCAACCCTTGATGCTGAGTGCCAAGCAGGGAAGAATGCTGGTATGAGCTTTTAAACATAACCCGTTAACTGCTGCCAATCAAATGGTGAATAAGATACTCTTTAGGGTTCATATGTTTGTAAATCTGACTGTGATGAAGTCAGTGCCTCACCAGCCATCAACCTCACCGCACGTCACTGCTACAAATTTGGTTTCATTTACTCTTTCAATTTCTATTCTGTCTATTTGTATTTGTGTTTGACTTTCCCTTGTACAGTTACCGAGTAGCACTATTTTAGTTTCAACGAGGGCAGCACGGTGGAACAGGGGTTAGTACGTGTGCCTCACAATACGAAGGTCCTGGGTTCAATCCTAGGCACGGGATCTTTCTGTGTGGAGTTTGCATGTTCTCCCCGTGGGTCAAATGCAGAGAATAATTTCGCTCCACCGAGTGTGGTATGACAATCATTGATACTTTTACTTTAACACTAAATTTAAACTTTAACACTGTGTGAATGTGAGTGTGAATGTTGTCTGTCTATCTGTGTTGGCCCTGCGATGAGGTGGCGACTTGTCCAGGGTATACCCCACCTTCCGCCCATTTGCAGCTGGGATAGGCTCCAGCCATACTGGGATTCAAGTGGTGATTGATGGAATTGTTTACAAAGGACTATGTCTCGTCGTGCCCCCCACCATGCTGAAGCACATGTTGAAGTTGGTGCATCAGTCTCATCCATCCATCGATCCATTTTCTACTGCTTTTCATCTCGGAACATCGAAGAGCAAGCAGCGAGCCCGAGAGTTACTGTACTTCTACGACATGAAAATTGTAGGTAACGAAGTGAGAATGAAGTCACATCCTGGATGCAGCAAGTTGTCCCCTGCAGTTGTGGTTAGAGCCCATGACACTCCAAGGTCCTACATAGTAAAGAGTGGACAGCAGATCTACAAACCCCGTTTCCGTATGAGTTGGGAAATTGTGTTAGATGTAAATATAAACGGAATACAATGATTTGCAAATCATTTTCAACCCATCTTCAGTTGAATATGCTGCAAAGACAACATATTTGATGTTCAAACTGATAAACATTTTTTTTTTGCAAATAGTCATTAACTTTAGAATTTGGTGCCAGCAACACGTGACAAAGAAGTTGGGAAAGGTGGCAATAAATACTGATAAAGTTGAGGAATGCTCATCAAACACTTATTTGGAACATCCCACAGGTGAACAGGCAAATTGGGAACAGGTGGGTGCCATGATTGGGTATAAAAGTAGATTTCATTAAATGCTCAGTCATTCACAAACAAGGATGGGTCACCACTTCAACAAATGCGTGAGCAAATTGTTGAACAGTTTAAGAAAAACCTTTCTCAACCAGCTATTGCACGGAATTTAGGGATTTCACCATCTACGGTTCGTAATATCATCAAAGGGTTCAGAAAATCTGGAGAAATCACTGCACGTAAGCAGCTAAGCCCGTGACCTTCGATCCCTCAGGCTGTACTGCATCAACAAGTGACATCAGTGTGTAAAGGATATCACCACATGGGCTCAGGAACACTTCAGAAACCCACTGTCAGTAACTACAGTTGGTCGCTACATCTGTATGTGCAAGTTAAAACTCCAATGCAAGGCGAAAAACGTTTATCAACAACACCCAGAAACGCCGTCGGCTTCGCTGGGCCTGAGCTTATCTAAGATGGACTGATGTAAAGTGGAAAAGTGTTCTGTGGTCTGACGAGTCCACATTTCAAATTGTTTTTGGAAACTGTGGACGTCGTGTCCTCCGGACCAAAGAGGAAAAGAACCATCCGGATTGTTTTAGGCGCAAAGTTGAAAAGCCAGCATCTGTGATGGTATGGGGGTGTATTAGTGCTCAAGACATGGGTAACTTACTTATCTGTGAAGGCGCCATTAATGCTGAAAGGTACATACAGCTTTTGGAGCAACATATGTTGCCATCCAAGCAACATTACCATGGACGCCCCTGCTTATTTCAGCAAGACAATGCCAAGCCACGTGTTACATCAACGTGGCTTCATAGTAAAAGAGTGCGGGTACTAGACTGGCCTGCTCGTAGTTCAAACCTGTCTCCCATTGAAAATGTGTGGCGCATTATGAAGCCTAAAATACCACAACGGAGACCCCCGGACTGTTGAACAACTTAAGCTGTACATCAAGCAAGAATGGGAACGAATTCCACCTGAGAAGCTTAAAAAATGTGTCTCCTCAGTTCCCAAACGTTTACTGAGTGTTGTTAAAAGGAAAGGCCATGTAACACAGTGGTGAACATGCCCTTTCCCAACTACTTTGGCACGCGTTGCAGCCATGAAATTGTAAGTTAATTATTATTTGCAAAAAAAATACAATTTATGAGTTTGAACATCAAATATCTTGTCTTTGTAGTGCATTCAATTGAATATGGGTTGAAAAGGATTTGTAAATCATTGTATTCCGTTTATATTTACATCTAACACAATTTCCCAACTCATTTGGAAACGGGGTTTGTATTACTGCAACATCCAGCATCTGCGTTCCAGTAATACCCGGTAATACAGCCGCCAACCTACACCGGTTCAGGATTAATGAAGAAGACTGGACTGAGACATCAGACAGAGAACCGCAGACCCCAGCCCAAGACATGTCCAGGTCTCCCCAGCACTAGCTGAAAAGTCAAGAGGTCACTAACCAGCGTAGCACATACTTGCCAACCCTCACGAATTTTCCGGGAGACTCCCGAATTTCAGTGCCTCTCCCGAAAATCTCCCGGGACAACCATTCTCCCGAATTTCTCCTGATTTCCAGCTGGACAACAATATTGAGGGTGTGCCTTAAAGGGACGCCCCCTCCAGGTCCATGCGGACCGGAATGAGGACAGCCTGTCGTCATGTCCGCTTTTCTTCCATATAAACAGCGTGCCGGCCCAGTCATGTTATAACATCTACGGCTTTTGGAGAGTGCACAACTGCACACACAACAAGAAGGAAACGAAGCAGAAGAACGAAGAAGAGACATGGTGACGACGAGTAAGAAGAAGAAGTACGCTTGCAAGTTCCAAAATGATTGGAAACAAGAATTTCAGTTCATCCAGGACAGCTCGAAGGGGAAGGGGTATGCTGCCTGCAAATTTTGTAGATCAGACTTCTCCATTGAACATGCCCCCCCAACCCCCCCATCCCAATCTCCCGAATTCTGAGGTCTCAAGGTTTGCAAGTATGGTGTAGCAATGGGTGTTACACAATCAGGTAAGGCAGAATTGTGATGCCTCCTCATAGACTGAACGTTTAAAAAAGGTGTGGTAAAGAGACCTTTAAGGAAGTGAAGTGCTGGCAACCTTTCCTTCCAGGATAGTGTTCAAATGTGTTTGTATATGAACAAAGGGTTAAAGTTAAAATAAATCAGAAGGCACCCACAAATATTTTCTAAATACTTTATAAACAGCTTATTGTATGTCTTGGTGAAAGAGTTGTATGTTATATGTGTGAAGTTGAAAGTTATGGTGTAATTTGTTTACAGTTTTCATCTTAAAGGGGGAGATGTAATGTAACGTACTGAATGCAAGCATAAAGCTATGACCCTCTATTAGGTCCCTGCAGTGTTCCTGTTCCCATAGCATGCACAAATGTTGTGTAGTGTCACAAGTGTGAGAGAACCACAATAAAAGATGGCGACAAGGTAAGCTCACGCAAGTCGTGTTACAGCGTACGTTATTTTACAATTTGTTTTTAGGAAACAAATTGTCACATTCTCATTTTGCTGATGACACCCAAAATGCTGTACCTTTTAAAAGAAAAAGTGACGCCTATCCAAAAACACTTTTTAAATTGCCTGAAGCAGGGGTGTAGGAGCTGTGGGGGACAAACCCCCCATTATTGGAGAAAGATGCGCATTAGTCTGACTCCCACCCAAAAAAAATACCGCGCAGGTATACGTGCTTTTATTTTGAAAGCGCAACAAGGCATCATGTGACTTCCTTCAGCAGCTCTGAATGTGGGGACGGGACACCGGCAGAAGGTCTGTTCAGAACGTTGCGTGATAATAACGTATTGCTGTTTTTTTGTAATCATATTTAGAAACCATGTATTTTGAGTTAAGTCATCTTAATTTTGGGACCGTCCCTTGTCCCTTATTTAATTGCTAACTCCGCCATTGTTCCTAGGTAACGTCAACACAGTCCGGTAAAGTAAGAAAGAGATTGGTACGTTCGAAGTTACTGGATCAATAACTGAAAATCGAAACGCCTTTACAGCACAAATAATACATATTTCGAACCACTGGAATGCAGACTAAGATCTACAAGTTGCTCAGAGATGACTTTCAACACATCAATTTGTCACCGGAGCAGGAATTAATTGTTTACAATGAGTAACTCTCGCAGGAACCGTCTACAAAGTGCAACCTCTTACAACATAAGCGTTTCATAAATTATAACCTTATTATTACGGCCTCATTATACAATCATATATAAACGGTATCATTTGAAGGACTACTACATGTATTATTTTAGATGGATCATGATTTGTATAAATTTAGATTTTTTTTTTAAAGGGAAACTGCACCTTTTTTTTTTTTTTTTTTTTTAGACTTTTGCTTTTCGTTTACAATCCTTATGAGGGACAAGAAGACAAAGTTTTTTTGTTTGGTTTTTTTCGCTTTTTAACACATAAAAATCGGCTCGTTGTTGGTGGTTAGCATTGCAGTTAATGAGAACAATCAATTCTACCACTAAATCACTTAAAATGCATTAAAAAAACGTCACCGATACGTAATTTATGTTCCGTAACAAGTATAATAACCAAACTGTAGCGACATGGTTATTGTAAGAGCGAACACTGAGGAACTGTTTTTCTAGCGTACTAACTCATCGGCGTGCTACGGTATTAACTGTAAAAGCTAAGTACGGTGAGAGATAAGCTAGCGTCTTCGTCATTACGAAACGCGTTTGAATTTGTAATGCACAACACAATGCGATAAGACACCAATATGTTCCTACTAAAAAACATAAACAAACATATTGCAGTATCTGTTTTGTTTGTACACAGCTAGCCATACGGCGTATGCTGTCTTTATTCCTCGCATGACGTGTGGCGAGGAATATGATCAATATAAAGTGTAACTCACTTGGTGGACAGTTGTCTGTTTGGTCCAGCTGGCCAGGGATGTTTTTTTCCGGTAATTATGGGTAAGCACGCCATTTATGTCGAAATAGCTAGGCTTCAAGGTCCACATTTTGCAGCTTCGATTCACTCTCACCTCACACTCTCGGCTTCCATCTGGTCCAAAGTCTCACTCTTCCTTCATACTGGCTTTTAAAATCAGTAGTTATTCCTCCTGAAATTCAGATTAAAGTAGATAAGGTTGTAAATCCTCATTTGTCCAAAAATAGTCGTCTTCATTGTTTCTTACAGAATCTGCCATGATTAGAACACTGGCAAGCGTTTTGTATCCGGAAGGGGTTGTTGCCAGAAGTCAGACGTGCGCTGGCATGGAAACGGAAATAAATGCTCCAAAGAATTAGTTCCGGCAATAATTAAAATGACCAAAATACGGTAAATATTGTACATAATACATATTGTTATGAACGTGTCTGTTAATAAATTATATATATGTACTTGCAGTGTGTATACAAAATGTTGATGGAAAGTTTTGAAGTTGTTTTAGAGGGCTTTGAAGGCTACAAAGGAGACTCCCATTAGCCACATCTTTCAAGCTTTAAAAAAAAAAAAGACATACTTGTTCTTGTCTCTCATAATGATTATGAACGATAGGCAATATTCTAAAAAAGTGCAGTTCCCCTTTAAGTTATTAAATATTCAATAACTTTACAATGATACCTAATAAAGTCCCCAAAAACACATGAAACATAGGTTGGTGGCCAGTTGGTTCTACTACAAGTTTTTTTTAAATAAAAATTTTTTTAAATAAAATTTTGCTGATTATTTTCGAAAAAATATATCTTTAATTGCTTAATGAATATACATTATTTCGTCTCAAAACACACATGAGTAATACAGGGTTTCCCCTAGCTCACCACTT
The DNA here is from genome assembly GCF_033978685.3 of Nerophis lumbriciformis. Taxonomy (NCBI): domain Eukaryota; kingdom Metazoa; phylum Chordata; class Actinopteri; order Syngnathiformes; family Syngnathidae; genus Nerophis; species Nerophis lumbriciformis. The sequence continues at coordinate 41,593,006 of NC_084551.2, read as the reverse complement.
TATGCATGGTGGTGGGGGCATGGCTGGGGGCGTGGTCAATATGACATCATATATATGACATACTCATTTTGATTTGCATTGATGGAATGTGCCTCAAAATACAAAGGTCCTGAGTAGTCCTGAGTTCAATTCCGGGCTCGAGATCTTTCTGTGTGAGTTTGCATGTTCTCCCCCTGACTGCGCGGGTTCCCTCCGGGTACTCCGGCTTCCTCCCACCTCCAAAGACATGCACCTGGGGATAGGTTGATTGGCAACACTAAATTGGCCCTAGTGTGTGAATGTGAGTGTGAATGTTGTCTGTCTATCTGTGTTGGCCATGCGATGAGGGGCGACTTGTCCAGGGTGTACCCCGCCTTCCGCCCGAATGCTGCTGAGATAGCCTCCGGCACCCCCCGTGACCCCAAAAGGGACAAGGGGTAGAAAATGGATGTTTGGATGGATATATTTTCTTTAAAAAGTCTAAACAAACGTTTTATGTATATTTAAAAACAAATATTAGTGTTATTAGCTATTAATAATACAATTATTAATATTAATAATAATAAACTTTTCTTATGTCATTAGAATCACAATCAGCTTTAACACAATAAATTTGACTTGGTAGCTCTCTTTGTTCAGTGCAGTTTCAATTGTTGCTTATTGTAAAAGGTAACACAGGCCACACTATATTCTGCTCTCCCTGAATGTTGCAATTTAGTTTGCCAAATATGTAAACAGTCTATTAATTAGGATTTAAAAAAATTACTTTAGGTGTTTTGTTGATATTCTTCACAATTAAGTCACTTTAAAACTAACCACTCTAAAGAAAGTACGCTATATATACACATGAAGTGCACATATATGTAGGAATCACGTTAGATTAATAATATAATTTGGAATAAACTGAAAAAAGCAATACAATTATGCTGGATGAAGGTTGAGCTCTAATGCAGCTAGCTTAATGCTAACGTACAATGGACTATCCCTTAGCATGGCCAATCGCAGGGCACAGATAGACAGACAATCATTCGCACTAACATTCATATCTATAGACACTTTATAGTCACCGATGAAGCTAACATACATATTTTTGGAATGTGGGAGTAAACTGGAGTGCCCGGAGAAAACCGACGCGCACGGGGACAAAAAAGAACTAGACACTACCTAAGACTTGTAGTATGTTCACTAGACACCATCTATGTCATGTCATTTTTGAGAAGACATGTTATATAGTTTTAAAGTTATTGAAAATTGGAATTTTTTAATAATCCTTAAAAATCTGTAAAATAATTTTCCTCAAAATAAGATTTGTAGTATATTCAACTAGACTAAGTCATGTGATTTTTGAAAGAAAAAAAAAATATATATATACAGTATATTGTACAGTATATATAGTAGGCCTAAGTAGTATATAAAATGATGCAGTGTTTAGAGACAGCCTGCTGGTCTCTAAACACTGCAGGAATGTAGCAGCAAAGCGCGTGAAATGTGGCAAGAAAATTATACTTTCACAAAATAAAAACATGTTTTATTGTAAGTTTATGAACTGGATATATATATATACAGGTAAAAGCCAGTAAATTAGAATATTTTGAAAAACTTGATTTATTTCAGTAATTGCATTCAAAAGGTGTAACTTGTATATTATATTTATTCATTGCACACAGACTGATGCATTCAAATGTTTATTTCATTTAATTTTGATGATTTGAAGTGGCAACAAATGAAAATCCAAAATTCAGTGTGTCACAAAATTAGAATATTACTTAAGGCTAATACAAAAAAGGGATTTTTAGAAATGTTGGCCAACTGAAAAGTATGAAAATGAAAAATATGAGCATGTACAATACTCAATACTTGGTTGGAGCTCCTTTTGCCTGAATTACTGCGTTAATGCGGCGTGGCATGGAGTCGATGAGTTTCTGGCACTGCTCAGGTGTTATGAGAGCCCAGGTTGCTCTGATAGTGGCCTTCAACTCTTCTGCGTTTTTGGGTCTGGCATTCTGCATCTTCCTTTTCACAATACCCCACAGATTTTCTATGGGGCTAAGGTCAGGGGAGTTGGCGGGCCAATTTAGAACAGCAATACCATGGTCCGTAAACCAGGCACGGGTAGATTTTGCGCTGTGTGCAGGCGCCAAGTCCTGTTGGAACTTGAAATCTCCATCTCCATAGAGCAGGTCAGCAGCAGGAAGCATGAAGTGCTCTAAAACTTGCTGGTAGACGGCTGCGTTGACCCTGGATCTCAGGAAACAGAGTGGACCGACACCAGCAGATGACATGGCACCCCAAACCATCACTGATGGTGGAAACTTTACACTAGACTTCAGGCAACGTGGATCCTGTGCCTCTCCTGTCTTCCTCCAGACTCTGGGACCTCGATTTCCAAAGGAAATGCAAAATTTGCATGGTTGGGTGATGGTTGGGGGTGCCATGTCATCTGCTGGTGTCGGTCCACTCTGTTTCCTGAGATCCAGGGTCAACGCAGCCGTCTACCAGCAAGTTTTAGAGCACTTCATGCTTCCTGCTGCTGACCTGCTCTATGGAGATGGAGATTTCAAGTTCCAACAGCGCAAAATCTACCCGTGCCTGGTTTACGGACCATGGTATTTCTGTTCTAAATTGGCCCGCCAACTCCCCTGACCTTAGCCCCATAGAAAATCTGTGGGGTATTGTGAAAAGGAAGATGCAGAATGCCAGACCCAAAAACGCAGAAGAGTTGAAGGCCACTATCAGAGCAACCTGGGCTCTCATAACACCTGAGCAGTGCCAGAAACTCATCGACTCCATGCCACGCCGCATTAACGCAGTAATTGAGGCAAAAGGAGCTCCAACCAAGTATTGAGTATTGTACATGCTCATATTTTTCATTTTCATACTTTTTAGTTGGCCAACATTTCTAAAAATCCCTTTTTTGTATTAGCCTTAAGTAATATTCTAATTTTGTGACACACGGAATTTTGGATTTTCATTTGTTGCCACTTCAAATCATCAAAATTAAATGAAATAAACATTTGAATGCATCAGTCTGTGTGCAATGAATAAATATAATGTACAAGTTACACCTTTTGAATGCAATTACTGAAATAAATCAAGTTTTTCAAAATATTCTAATTTACTGGCTTTTACCTGTATGTACATATATATATATATATATATATATATATATATATATATATATATATATATATATATATATATATATATATATATATATGTATATATATATATATATATATATATATATATATATATATATATATATATATATATATATATATATATATATATGTTTATGTCTAGAAATATTTATATGTATATATGTGTATTAGTGTTGTCCCAATACCAACATTTTGGTCCCGGTACCAAAGTGTATTTCGGTACTTTTTGATGCTTTAAAAAAAAAGGGGGGTGGGGGGGGGCACAAAAAATTTCATTATGGATTTTATTTTAGAAGAAAATCTTATGCTACAATAAACATACATTTGGTTCTACACTTAAATAACAGTTTTGCAACATTGAAATAAAAATAAAAGGCACCAAACATACTGGGCTTTTCTAATTACGCTCAAATAATTTTATAACACTGAAATAAAATGGTATTAAATAACACTATCAACATACTGAACAACTTCTTACAGTAACAAGTAAATACCAGTGCACACATAACAAACTTAGAACAATGAACATTAATAAATTAAATAAAACATTCAAATCAAAGTAAACTTAGCAGGTATAGCAGCAACATATATATTTGCTCTTAATGTTAGGTACCTTCTCTCTATTCCCCACAAGGCATCTGGTTCTGGCTGTTCAGTCTCTACTGACTCAGGCCTTTAGCCTTCATCAGATATTTCACCAAAAAAATCAAAAATGTCTAGGTGTTCCTCACTCAATCTAGAACGCTTTGGACTGCAGATATTTCCAGATGTGCTCAAAACACGTTCAGACGCACAGCTTGATGCTGGAATGCACAGATATCGTCTTGCAAACTGAGCCAGGATAGGTAGGTCTGCCTCATGTTGACTCCACCAGGTCAGGGGATCCTCTGAAGCACTGATGTCTCTTAACTGCATATAGTCTGTCATTTCGCAGTTTAGTTTATCTCTGGGTATTGCCAGAGAAACTTTTGTCATGTTGTGTGACTGTCAGCCCCCTTCTTTTCTGAGGTGATATCGCAGAGCAAGCTTTTTAAATCACTTATTTTTTTCTTGGCTGCAGCACCTGCTTGTTGGTCTTCTGATCCTTCTTGTTGCTCGTGTCTCTTCTCCCCAAGAAGTTGAACTGTGTGAGCTAGCAGTTCGCTCTTCTTCCGTATTAACAAACATACTCTTAAATCTTGGGTCAAGGAAAGTAGAAATGTTGAGTGCCATCTTCAGATCATAGTCATCATATCTCTGTTCAAAGTTTTCTCTGCATCTTTGCTTCATTTCCAGTGCCAGTGGACGGTCACCTTCCTTATCTTCAAGGCAAGCTTCTATTTTCCACAGCAGTGGCAGCACAGACCGCTTTCTGTTGCTCATAAAAGCGGTTCACCATATCATAGGTGGGCTCGTCATGGACTAGCTTATGTTGTGGCAGCTTTAAAAAAGTTTGTTTGTCTTTCAGCTGTCGTGACATCTTATTTGATTTTGAGAAAGCAGAAACGGTCTTGCGTATGCGGGACAGACAGTCTTTATGGCTTTTTTTAAAATGCAAGTTGTGGCCAAAACAAGGAATCCAGAGGAGGTCTGCAAATGCTTTGTGGTTGTTCGTTGCATTATCTGTTGTGATACCAGACATTTTGGCCATATCGAGGCCCCAGGAATCTATGAGTACCGTATTTTCCGCACTATAAGGCGCACCGGATTATTAGCCGCACCTTCAATGAATTACATATTTCATAACTTTGTCCACCAATAAGCCGCCCCGGATTATAAGCCGCGCCTACGCTGCGCTAAAGGGAATGTCAAAAAAACAGTCAGATAGTTCAGTCAAACTTTAATAATATATTGAAAACCAGCGTTCTAACAACTCTGTCCCAAAATGTACGCAAATGTGCAATCACAAACATAGTAAAATTCAAAATGGTGTAGAGCAATAGCAACATAATGTTGCTTGAACGTTAATGTCACAACACACAAAATAAACATAGCGCTCACCTTCTGAAGTTATTCTTCATTCGTAAATCCTTCGAATTCTTCGTCTTCGGTGTCCGAATTGAAAAGTTGCGCAAGCGTGGGATCCAAAAATGGCCGGCTCCGTCTCGTCGAAGTCATCGGATTCAGTGTCACTGTTGTCCAGCAGTTCTGTGAATCCTGCCTTCCGGAAAGCTCGGACCACAGTTGTGACCGAAATATCTGCCCAGGCATTTACGATCCACTGGCAAATGTTGGCGTATGTCGTCCGGCGCTGTCTGCCCGTCTTAGTGAAGGTGTGTTCGCCTTCGGAGCTGTGTGAAAAAAGCCACCCGGCCTCTTCGCGTAAACTTCCCTTAACCACTCGCTCATCTTTTCTTCATCCATCCATCCCTTCGAGTTAGCTTTTATGATGACGCCGGCTGGAAAGGTCTCTTTTGGCAAGGTCTTCCTTTTGAATATCACCATGGGTGGAAGTTAGCATGGCAAGCTAGAACCACAGTGAAGGATGACTTCTCATTCCCTGTGGTGCGAATATTCACCGTACGTGCTCCCGTTCCACAGTGCGGTTCACAGGAATATCAGTTGCTGTGAAATACGGTAGTAATCCGTGTGCGGATGGAGAGATTGCGTCTTTTTATGAACCGGATCCTTGTCGCTTAGTAGGAGCCATTTTGTGGTCTTTACAGATGTAAACAGGAAATGAAACGTACGGTGATATCCGCGTGTTTTTTCTTCTTCTTCCGGGGGCGGGTGGTTGCTTACAGTAGAAGAAGAAGCGCTTCCTGTTCTATGGGGGCGGGTGCTTTCCTTGGCGGTTGCTTGCGTAGAAGAAGAAGCGCTTCCTGTTCTACCGGGAAAAAAGATGGCGGCTGTTTACCGAAGTTGCGAGATCGAAACTTTATGAAAATGAATCGTAATAAAGCGCACCGGGTTATAAGGCGCACTGTCAGCTTTTGAGAAAAATTGTGGTTTTTAGGTGCGCCTTATAGTGCGGAAAATACGGTAGATCTTCCATGGCCTCCTTCAGAGTTTCAGCTGTGTGGTCAGACTGCAGTGCAGAGCATCCTATGCACTAGGAATGCATTTCCCAGGATTTTGTGATGAACTGGAGTGTTACAGCCATATATGTGCTTACTGTCCTGCTTGTCCAAAGGTCCGTAGTGCAGGATAAGAATGGATTTTCTGTCATCTGTGCACTAATTATAGACCTTGTTTCATCATATATCTTGGGAATTTCATTATACATGAAGAATTGCCTTGAGGGGAGATCATACCATTTGTCCAGTTGCTGTAAAATGTTTTGAAATCCAAGTTTTTCAACTATGTATAATGGCACTTGATCCACACAGATGAATTCAGCAACTGCCAAGCTGAGCCTTTTAGCATCTTTGGAATCTGTTGGGTATTTAGCGTGCTGCTCAAAAACAGCTTGTATTGTTGGTTGCTTGTGAGTGGGGACACTGGGTGAAGTCCCTCTCCCTGGACAATCACCAAAAACACCAGACTTCTGTAGGTGTAAAATAAAGTTATAGTGATACCTTTTGTCATCCGAGCAGCAGCCCTAATTATTTTGAAGGTACATAACCCTCAAATATTTCGATGTGACTCATTACATATAGCCTGCCATAATCTAGGTTTAGGTTGGAATAAAATATAAAGTTTTATTGACATTGTATCAAATATTGTTAAACTACACAGATAAGCCATACAGCAGGTAAAACACACATTGTTAAAAATAAAACACAAATATTAGGAACTTGTTACCAAATTCAGTTAATTCCCTAGCAATAGTTTACTGTACCGCTAATATGCTAATAATTACAGCCAACGTATATATTTAGGTACAACCAGGGAGCTAGTTAACTATATTCTTACTTTACCCGTCGGTCTTTAAACTCCCTATGCAGGTCTGGATGCCTGTCCTTTAAATGTTTAGCTAAAATTTATTGCCGCCTTTGGCGATGCATGTCTTGAAGCACCGCTTGCAGAGCGGCGCCTCTGTGTTTGTAGCTTCACTTTTGTTGTTTGTTTTGAAACCAAAATACATCCATATTGCGCTTTGTGCACCCTCTTTGTCAATTAGTACAACTGCTGCTTCTGCCATTCTTTCTCTTCTATTTCCACACACTGTTTCCGCCTGTATGAGCTGGGTGTGTTGACGCGGCTTCTATTACCAGCAGCGTCACCGCTGCGCACAGCTTGTGCATATAAATTTTTTTTTTAATTAACCGGTACTTTTTAAACGCAGTATAGTACCGTTTGAACTTCATTAGTACCTCAGTACTTTGTTGGTACCGGTATACCGAACAACCCTAGTATGTGTGTGTGTATATATATATATACTGTATATATATTTGTATATATATATATATATATATATATATATATATATATATATTTATATATATATATATATATATATATATATATATATATATATATATATATATATATATATATATATGTGTGTGTGTATATATTTATATTAGGGCTGGGCAAGTTAATGCGTTAATTTTGAGTTAACCCATCAATCTATTAACGCCGACAAATATTTTATCGCGCGTTATTGCGGATGTTTTTTTACATGCTTGTATTTTGTTAACGCCTATTGCTGGCTCCTGCGGAAAAGGAAGGAGAACGCGGAAGAAAACAAAACAAGCATGGAGAAGAAGGGTAACTCAACAGAACTTTTACAGGGTCATTTTCATTATAAAGTACTTCCAGGCGGCGGATTTGACAGAAGCAAAGTCGTTTGTAGCCACTGCCAAGCTGACTTTTCTTATCACATGAGTACTTCCAGTCTAAAATATCACCTTAAGGCAAAGCACACTGTTGATGCGAGCAAACCATTCAACAAAGCAGAAAGTGGAGCCAGGCTTGGGCAGACTACGTTAAATGCAGCGTGCGGGAGAAGTATAGATAAACAAGAGCAAGAGAAGCTAACAAATGCCATAGCGAAGTGGATAGTTACAGACTGTTGGCCCATTAGTGTTGTGGAAGACGCCGGTGTTGTGCCGGATAACGCACCCCTGCCGTAGAATGCACGGCCTGAGAAACATTGTGCGAATCGTGACAGCACGTACGAGCCGCCATCAAGATGCACCATCGCATGAAGAATACACAAGTTGTATGAAAAGGAGAGGACTGTAAAAGTGACAACTTTACAACGTGCAGCTGTAGTTGCTCTCAGTGGGGACTACTGGACATTAATCGGTAAGCATAATTACCTCGGAGTTACAGTGCATTATAATGATGAAAAGTGGGTGCTGCATTCACATGCTCTGTCTAGAATGAAAACAGAGGAGAGGCATTATGGAAAGGAAAATGTTTCTGCTGTTACCTCAGAAATTGCCTGTTCGGATGTTATGATTGTGGCTCAGGGATTTGTATGTAGATTATATTTATTTTCCATAACAAACAGGATAACTTAAATACCCTGGCAGTGGCAATAAACTTGAATGTTTGTATTGACATTTTTTGAGTTGATTTTCATAAAATATGCTATTTAACTGCTACTGTTTAACAAATACCGATTTAAATTGTGTTTGCACAACAAATGTTTTGGCGCTTTTGTTCGTATGGGAGAATATTCCAATAAAGGTGCACTACACACTACTTTTGAATTCATTATTGGGTTTTGCGTATACAATGCAGTTAATCGTGATTAATCAGAGAAATAGTGCGATTAATTATGATTAAAAATTTTAATCGTTGCCCAGCCCTAATTTATATATATATATATATATATACACACACATATATATATATATATATATATATATATATATATATATATATATATGTATATATATACATATATATATACATATACATATATATATATACATATACATATATATATGTGTGTGTATATATATATGTGTGTGTGTATATATATATATATATATATATATATATATATATATATATATATATATATACATATATATATATATATATATATATATATATATATATATATATGTGTGTGTATATATATATATATATATATATATATATATATATATATATATATACATATACATATATATGTATATACATCCATCCATTTTCTACCGCTTATTCCCTTTGGGGTCGCGTGGGGCGCTGGAGCCTATCTCAGCTACAATTGGGCGGAAGGCAGGCCAACACAGATAGACAGACAACATTCACACTCACATCCACACACTAGGGCCAGTTTAGTGTTGCCAATCAACCTATCCCCAGGTGCATGTTTTTGGAGGTGGGAGGAAGCCGGAGTACCCGGAGGGAACCCACGCAGTGATGGGGAGAACCCAGAGCCCGGGATTGAACCCAAGACTACTCGGGACCTTCGTATTGTGAGGCAGACGCACTAACCCCTCTTCCACCGTGCTGCCCAATATATATACAGGTAAAAGCCAGTAAATTAGAATATTTTGAAAAACTTGATTTATTTCAGTAATTGCATTCAAAAGGTGTAACTTGTCCATCACCCAACCATGCAAATTTTGCATTTCCTTTGGAAATCGAGGTCTCAGAGTCTGGAGGAAGACAGGAGAGGCACAGGATCCACGTTGCCTGAAGTCTAGTGTAAAGTTTCCACCATCAGTGATGGTTTGGGGTGCCATGTCATCTGCTGGTGTCGGTCCACTCTGTTTCCTGAGATCCAGGGTCAACGCAGCCGTCTACCAGCAAGTTTTAGAGCACTTCATGCTTCCTGCTGCTGACCTTCTCTATGGAGATGGAGATTTCAAGTTCCAACAGGACTTGGCGCCTGCACACAGCGCAAAATCTACCCGTGCCTGGTTTACAGACTATGATATTTCTGTTCTAAATTGGCTCGCCAACTCCCCTGACCTTAGCCCCATAGAAAATCTGTGGGGTATTGTGAAAAGGAAGATGCAGAATGCCAGACCCAAAAACGCAGAAGAGTTGAAGGCCACTATCAGAGCAACCTGGGCTCTCATAACACCTGAGCAGTGCCAGAAACTCATCGACTCCATGCCACGCCGCATTAACACAGTAATTGAGGCAAAAGGAGCTCCAACCAAGTATTGAGTATTGTACATGCTCATATTTTTCATTTTCATACTTTTCAGTTGGCCAACATTTCTAAAAATCCCTTTTTTGTATTAGCCTTAAGTAATATTCTAATTTTGTGACACACAGAATTTTGGATTTTCATTTGTTGCCACTTCAAATCATCAAAATTAAATGAAATAAACATTTGAATGCATCAGTCTGTGTGCAATGAATAAATATAATGTACAAGTTACACCTTTTGAATGCAATTACTGAAATAAATCAAGTTTTTCAAAATATTGTAATTTACTGGCTTTTACCTGTATATATGTGTATGTATGTATGTATATATATATGTATGTATGTATGTATGTATATATATATATTAGGGATGTCTCGATCCAGGTTTTTGCACTTCCGATCCGATACCGATGTTGTTTTTGCACTTCCGATCCGATACCGATACTGGCCTAGCCGAGCATGTATTAAAGTTTAAAGTTATTTAGCCTACTTAGTTGTCAGAATCATGTTGAAAAGGGTTTTTTCTTGATAACAACTAGCCAGCTGAATTAGGGGAGTTTGAATATTTTCAAAATATTCTAATTTACTGGCTTTTACCTGTATATGTAATACATATATACAGTATGTATGTATTTACAAACCCCGTTTCCATATGAGTTGGGAAATTGTGTTAGATGTAAATATAAACGGAATACAATGATTTGCAAATAATTTTCAATCCATATTCAGTTGGATATGCTACAAAGACAACATATTTGATGTTCAAACTGATAAAACATTTTTTTTTTGCAAATAATCATTAACTTTAGAATTTGATGCCAGCAACACGTGACAAAGAAGTTGGGAAAGGTGGCAATAAATATTGATAAAGTTGAGGAATGCTCATCAGACACTTATTTGGAACATCCCACAGGTGAACAGGCAAATTGGGAACAGGTGGGTCCCATGATTGGGTATAAAGGTAGATTCCATGAAATGCTCAGTCATTTACAAACAAGGATGGGGCGAGGGTCACCACTTTGTCAACAAATTCGGAGCAATTTGTTGAACAGTTTAAGAAAAACCTTTCTCAACCAGCTATTGCAAGGAATTTAGGGATTTCACTATCTACGGTCCGTAATATCATCAAAGGGTTCAGAGAATCTGAAGAAATCACTGCATGTAAGCAGCTAAGCCCGTGACCTTTGATCCCTCAGGCTGTACTGCATCAACAAGCGACATCAGTGTGTAAAGGATATCACCACATGGGCTTAGGAACACTTCAGAAACCCACTGTCAGTAACTACAGTTGGTCGCTACATCTGTAAGTGCAAGTTAAAACTCTCCTACGCAAGGCAAAAACCGTTTATCAACAACACCCAGAAACGCCGTCGGCTTCGCTGGGCCTGAGCTCATCTAAGATGGACTGATGCTAAGTGGAAAAGTGTTCTGTGGTCTGACGAGTCCACATTTCAAATTGTTTTTGGAAACTGTGGACGTTGTGTCCTCCGGACCAAAGAGGAAAAGAACCATCCGGATTGTTATAGGCGCAAAGTTGAAAAGCCAGCATCTGTGATGGTATGGGGGTGTATTAGTGCCCAAGACATGGGTAACTTACACATCTGTGAAGACGCCATTAATGCTGAAAGGTACCTACAGGTTTTGGAGCAACAAATGTTGCCATCCAAGCAACGTTACCATGGACGCCCCTGCTTATTTCAGCAAGACAATGCCAAGCCACGTGTTACATCAACGTGGCTTCATAGTAAAAGAGTGCGGGTACTAGACTGGCCTGCCTGTAGTCCAGACCTTTCTCCCATTGAAAATGTGTGGCGCATTGTGAAGCCTATAATACCACAACGGAGACCCCCGGACTGTTGAACAACTTAAGCTGTACATCAAGCAAGAATGGGAAATGATTCCACCTGAGAAGCTTAAAAAATGTGTCTCCTCAGTTCCCAAACGTTTACTGAGTGTTGTTAAAAGGAAAGGCCATGTAACACAGTGGTGAACATGCCCTTTCCCAACTACTTTGGCACGTGTTGCAGCCATGAAATTCTAAGTTAATTATTATTTGCAAAAAAAAATAAAGTTTATGAGTTTGAACATCAAATATCTTGTCTTTGTAGTGCATTCAATTGACAATGGGTTGAAAAGGATTTGCAAATCATTGTATTCCGTTTATATTTACATCTAACACAATTTCCCAACTCATATGGAAACGGGGTTTGTACATAGATACATATATATATATATGTGTATGTATTAGGGGTGTGGGAAAAAAACGATTCAAATTCGAATCACGATTCTCACGTTGTGCGATTCAGAATCGATTCTCATTTTTTAAAAATCTATTTTTTGTATTTTTTTATTATTATTTTTAAATTTGTATTTTTAATTTTTAATTAATCAATACAACAAAACAATACACAGCAATACCATAACAATGCAATCCAATTCCAAAACCAAACCCGACCCAGCAACAAACTGCAATAAACCGAGCAATTGAGAGGAGACACAAACACGACACAGAACAAACCAAAAGTAGTGAAACAAAAATGAATATTATCAACAACAGTATCAATATTAGTTACAATTTCAACACAGCAGTGATTAAAAATCCCTCATTGACATTATCATTAGACATTTATAAATAAAAAAAAAAAGGAACAACAAAGTGGCTTACACTTGCATCGCATCTCATAAGCTTGACAACACACTGTGTCCAATATTTTCACAAAGATAAAATAAGTCATATTTTTGGTTCATTTAATAGTCAAAACCAGTTTACATAATTGCAATCAGTTGATAAAACATTGTCCTTTACAATTATAAAAGCTTTTTACAAAAATCTACTACTCTGCTTGCATGTCAGCAGACTGCTGAAATCCTATGTATTGAATGAATACAGAATCGTTTTGAATCGGGAAAAAATCATTTTTGTATCGAGAATCATGTTGAATTGAAAAAGAAAATCGATTTTGAATCAAATCGTGACCCCAAGAATTGATATTGAATCGAATCGTGGGACACCCAAAGATTCACAGCCCTAGTATGTATATATATATATATATATATATGTATACATATATATGTATGTATATATACATACATATATATATGTATGTATATATATACATACATATGTATATATATATATATACACACACACATATATAAATATATGTATATATATTTATATGTATACATATATAATGTATATATACATACATATATATATATATGTATATATATGTATACATATATATGTATGTTTATATACATACATATATATATATATGTATATATATGTATACATATTAGAGATGCGCGGTTTGCGGGCACAACCGCGGAGTCCGCGGATTATCCATGGATTCCCCGAACTGCTCCCACACCCTCTGCTTAGCCTCGTCCACAGCCACGGCCGCTGCCCTTTGGGCCTGTCGGTACCTTGCAACTGCCTCCGGAGTCTCCTGGGATAACATACCCCGGTAGGACTCCTTCTTCAGTCGGACAGCTTCCCTGACCACCACTGTCCACCAGGGTGTTCGAGGGTTACCGCCCCTTGAGGCACCTAAGACCTTCTGGCCACAGCTCGCAGCTGCAGCTTTAGCAATAGAGAATTTGAACATTGCCCATTCCTGTTCACTGACCCCAACCTCCACAGGGATGGCAGAGAAGTCCCGCCAGAGGTGTGAGTTGAAGTCCTTCCGGACAGAGGACTCTTTCAAACGTTCCCAGTTCACCCGCACTATACGCTTGGATTTGCCAGGTCAGTCCAGAGGTTACCCCTGCCATCTGACCCAACTCACCACCAGATGGTGATCAGTTGACAGTTCAGCCCCTCTCTTCACCCGAGTGTTCAAAACATACGGCCTCAGATCAGCTGATACGATTACAAAATCGATCATTGATTTTTGGCCTAGGATGCTCTGGTACCAGGTACACCTATGAGCATCCTTATGCTTGAACATGGTGTTTGTTATCGCAAGTCTGTGACTAGCACAGAAGTCCAATAACAATCCACCACTCAGGTTCAGATCAGGGAGACCGTGTCTCCTGATCACGCCAGTCAAAGTATCACTGTCATTGCCCACGTGCGCGTTGAAGTCCCCCAGCAAGACTATGGAATCCCCTGCCGGCGCCCCATGCAGGACCCCATGCAAGGTATCCAAGAAGGCCAAATACTCTGAACTCTTGTTTGGTGCGTACGCACAAACAACAGTCAGAGTTTTCCCCCTCCAACCGTAAGGCGAAGGGAGGCGACCCTCTTGTCCACTGGGGTGAACTCCAACGTACAGGCACTCAGCCGGGGACTTGTGAGTATCCCCACACCCGCCTGTGCCCTCACACCCTGAGCAACTCCAGAAGTGAACAAGGTCCATCCCTTGTCCAGGAGTGTGGTTTCAGAGCCCTTGCTATGCGTAGAGGTAAGCCCCACCAGATCCAACCGGTAGCGCTCCACCTTTCGTACCAGCTCAGGCTCCTTCCCCACCAGCGTAGAGACGTTCCACGTCCCGAAAGTCAGCCTCTGCTGCCCCGAATTGGTCCGTCTGGAGCCTCCACTTTCACTGCCCTCCACTTGGCAGCGCACCCGACCCCACTGGTTCCAACTGCGGGTGGTGGGCCCACGTGGCGGAGAAGATGGTGTGTCCATGTAGCTTCTTCGGGCTGTGCCCGGCCGGGCTCCGTTGACGAGCCCTGCCTCCGGGCCTAGCTCCGGAGGAGGGCCCCGGTCTTCCTCCGGGCCGGGTAACGCATCTTCTCTTCGTTTTTTTCATGGGGGGTATAGTAACCCTGATGGGGGGGGCATTCGGGTGCTACACCTTGCCCAAGGGTGACCCGGTCAGAAAATGTAATGTCAAAATGACAGCAATTGTTTGAATGGGGGCACAGCCGCACACTTCCTTGGTAGCAATAATGGCGCCTGTTGTTTAGTTGGTCATACTCTCTTTATACATGACTAAGTTGTGGTACACATACCACAGTTTGAAAATCACTGCCCTAGGGGCCTGGACTCCTTGCTTACTCATTTTATGCACACAGTCAAAATCTTGGTTTTAAGTTTGACAAATTAACTTATTTATTGTATTTTTTTTCATCTTAGACTGTTACGCTAACATCAAACCAGCTTTTATTGTTATTTTTTTAAATTTTATTTTCATCATGTTTACACTACTGCAATTCCCTTTATGTGGGAGTGAACGTTTACGTCAGTAAAAATCGCTGCTACTTGCTTTTTAACGATTACCAAAAGGTAAACTAATTACCATTTTAACATATCAATCGGTTACCAGTTCACTTTAAAATGTATTTTAAAATTGTATTGTTGGTTTTTAACTCTCCTAATGCATCATCACCTCAATATATTTTTGACCTCTTGAAAATCTACAGCCTCACGCATTCACTGGGGTTCGCTGATCAATTTCTTCTTTCCGTCCTCACGACTAGATTAAGATCCAGAAGGGATCACATTTTTTCTATCTTTGCTCAAAGCTTTGCAGCATACCCCTTTGGTGATCAGGATGTCCCTTTCTATAATTACTTTTCAATTACTTCTTAAAACACATTTTACTCCTTGGATTCTAAACCTGCAAGATAGTTGTATAATCTCTTCTTTTATTTAATATTTGTTTTTAAATTGACGGGCTCTGGTTTTATTGACGGTGTCTCGTTTTATCTTGCTTTTAATTATTAACTTGTCTTACTGCACAGCACATAAACATAAAAAGTAAAAGTTCAATTATTAATTACTAGTAGTAGCAACGGCTC
This sequence comes from Nerophis lumbriciformis, assembly GCF_033978685.3. NCBI lineage: Eukaryota > Metazoa > Chordata > Actinopteri > Syngnathiformes > Syngnathidae > Nerophis > Nerophis lumbriciformis. The sequence goes on along the minus strand of NC_084551.2, from coordinate 41,577,131 downwards.
AACCTTTTTCTTTGTGCATATTATATTATTATTATATAATACAAGTCTGCGTTTTTAGACAGTAATTTTTGCGTCAAATCATAATTTCTGTCTTTTTTTGATGAAATATCAATAAAAATAAATCCCCAAAAAATGTTTTAACGCTCTCCTCAGCCGCAGGTACTAGCTGTTCCTCTTGCCTAAACACTGCACAGAGTTGCAGGACAAGCTAATATGATTAGTAGAAAAGTAGACAGCCGTCAATGTTTTGGCTCTAATAGCGAACGGAGGCAACAACAAGTACCGTAAGCTAGCTAGATGGTTAGCTAACTAGAAAGCTTGTTTCAGTGCTCCAAAATAAATAGAAGAAATAAGCACCGAAACAAGCTCTCGAGTTAGCTAACCATCTAGCTAGCTTACTTGTTGTTGCCTCCGTTCGCTGTCCGAGCCACAACGTTGACGGCTGTCCACTTTGCAGCTAATCGTATCTGGATCATTATAATACGAACACTGTTATATCCGAACCAGTTGTAGTGCTAGATTATTTATTGGTAGCCAGAGAGCAGGTATATTTTTGACGTGACTGTAAACAGAGGTCAAGTCATGGGAAGTAAATTACCCAAAGGGGTGTGGCTAATGGATAGAGTTGCCAAATGAGAAACGTTCTTTGCTTGGATGTTATACACATTTTACATTACATTTTCAATGACAATGTCAGTAAAATGATCTACTAAGGAAACTAAATATTCTTTGGTACATTACATGGAACATGTCTCCAAAAGGCAGCCAAAAGATGTCGGTAGATGAGAATAAATCTAAAAGTAAAAAAAGTGTAGAAATGCACATGATTTTCTACATTTTCTTAGGACATTTGCATAGCAGCACTTCATGCTGATAGAACTGTTCCTCTTTTTTTCCTCAGTGTTCCTCTTTTTTTCTGAAAGGGTGAGAAATCACTGCACGTAAGCGATAATTTTACGGACCTACGATCCCTCAGTGTGTGAAGGATATCATCACATGGGCTCAGGAACACTTCAGAAAACCACTGTCATTAACTACAGTTTGTCGCTACATCTGTAAGTGCAAGTTAAAGCTCTACTATGCAAAGCGAAAGCCATTTATCAACAACACTCAGAAACGCCGCCGACTTCGCTGGGCCCGAGCTTATCATAGATGGACTGATGCAAAGGGGAGAAGTGTTCTGTGGTCTGACGAGTCCACATTTCAAATTGTTTTTGGAAACTGTGGACGTCATACTTGCCAACCTTGAGACCTCTGAATTCGGGAGTTTGGGGGCGTGGAGGGGTAGGCGGGTTCGGGGGGGGGGGGGGGGGTTTAAGGGGGAGGAGTATATTTATAGCTACAATTCACTGAAATTAAAGTATTTCTCTTATATATGTATATATGTATATATATATATATATACACATATATATATATACATATATATACTTATATATACTTATAGTGAATTTACGTTTTAGTTAACATGCATGTGCTTCTCTGACCGTTCATGAGGGACTATATCCATTCGGCCACCGTGTTATGGGTAATAGATAAACCTATGGATAACATAGACATACAGTATATAATAGTCTTCTTTTCAGGTGAGAGACGATGCTAAAGGCAGTGCCTTTAAGGCACGCCCCCAATATTGTTGTCCGGGTGGCAATTTTGGATATTACAACGTGCCGTAGTTTTGAAGCAATGCATGATGGGAATCCGGATGTTGTGTGTCAGTGTATTGTAATTATCCCAGGAATGGAGGCTCATATGACCTCTTTGTTTGTCTTGTATTTATTGCACAAGATGTGATTCAACCACACAACAGCTCCAATGTGTGTCTATCCCTTTTCCAGGCAAAACTCGAACACCCACTTCCTATTAACAACGTCACTTCCCTATCTCTCCCGGAAGTCCCGCCCCCCAGCCACAGTCATTGGCTAACACCCCGTAGCCAGCCGCTACAGTATTAACGTGCCGGCTGGAATAAACACATGCTGAGAAATAGCTCCGTGCCTGCCTACTTTATGGATAACGGAGACATATATAATAGTCTCCTTTTCAGGTGAGAGACGACGCTAAAGGCAGTGCCTTTAAGGCACGCCCCAAATATAGTTGTCCGGCTGGAAATCGGGAGATTTTCGAGAGAATGGTTGTCCCGGGAGATGTTTGGTAGAGGCACTGAAATTCGGGAGTCTCCCGTAAAATTCGTGAGGGTGGCATACTTTTCCGGGAGACTCCCGAAATTCAGCGCCTCTCCCGAAAACCTCCCGGGACAAATTTTCTCCCGAAAATCTCCCGAAATTCAGGCGGAGCTGGAGGCCACGCCCCCTCCAGCTCCATGCGGACCTGAGTCCGCTTTCCCACGATATAAGCAGTGTGCCTGCCCAAACACATTATAACTGTAGAATGATCGAGGGCAAGTTTTTGGTTTCTTATGTGGGTTTATTGTTAGGCAGTTTCATTAATGTCCTCCCAGCGCGGTAACAACACACAACAACAACAGTCATGTTTTTGTCTACCGTAAAGCAGTTTGTCTGCCGTAAACAGCAATGTTGTGACACTCTTAAACAGAACAATACTGCCATCTATAACATCAATAACATATACGGCTTTTAGAGAGTGCAGTGCACAACTGCGCACACAACAAGGAGACGAAGCAGAAGAACGAGGAAGATACAGCCATGGCGACGCCGACGACGAGTAAGATGAAGAAATACGCTTTGTTGCACCTTTCCTGCCTGAGTCCGGCGATTAGTTGCAAATCTTGCTTTATTGGTTGCTTGCACACAGCCAATCAACACAAAACAAACTAGTCCTCGCCCGCACTCATGCTACCACTCCCTCTCTTCTCACACTCACTGACGTCACTCACCTCACATGCTCACCTATTAAAGGGCCACACACACACATACGCTACTCTCATAACAGCTTGTAAGTTCCAAGCCGCAGCTGCGATTGGACCTGGATAGCCTACGGGAAGAAGTAGTGGACTACCAAGTGCTTGACACTGAAGATCTTCCTCAGGAAGCAAAGATTGACCGGTTTTGGGCCATGCTAGGGAGAGATGGAAGATTCCAGACTCTAATGCATTTGATGAAAGCACTTTTGTGCGTGCCACACATCAATGCATCATCAGATTCAGCATGGTTAGAAAAATAGTGACAGAGAATAGAACAAGGATGGACAATTCAACCCTTAACTCAACAATGAGTAAATGAGTGTTATGTGTGTGTATATGTGTAAATAAATGAACACTGAAATTCAAGTATTTCTTTTATTTATATATACATATATATATATATAATAAAATAAATATATATATATAGCTAGAATTCACTGAAAGTCAAGTATGTATTATATATATATATATATATATATATATATATATATATATATATTTATTTATTTTATTATATATGAAATACTTGACTTGGTGAATTCTAGCTGTAAATATACTCCTCCCCTCTTAACCACGCCCCCGCCCCTCCCCCTCCCCCCACCTCCCGAAATCGGAGGTCTCAAGGTTGGCAAGTATGGAGTTGGCAAGTATGGTGGACGTCGTGTCCTCTGGACCAAAGAGGACTGTTCTCGGCGCAAAGTTCAAAAGCCAGCATCTGTGATGGTATGAGGTGCCCAAGGCATGGGTAACTTACACATCTGTGAAGGCACCATTCATGCTGAAAGGTACATACAGGTTTTGGAGCAACATATGTTTCCATCCAAGCAACGTTATCATGGATGCCCCATCTTATTTCAGCAAGACAATGCCAAGCCACGTGTTACAACAGCGTGGCTTCATAGTAAAAGAGTGCGGGTACTAGACTGGCCTGCCTGTAGTCCAGACCTGTCTCCCATTGAAAATGTGTGGCGCAATATAAAGCCTAAAATACCACAATGGAAACCCAGGACTGTTGAACAACTCAAGCTGTACATCAAGCAAGAATGGGAAAAAATTCCACCTGAAAAGCTTAAAAAAATTGGTCTCCTCAGTTCCCAAACGTTTACTGAGTGTTGTTAAAAGGAAAGGCCATGTAACACAGTGGTAAAAATGCCCCTGTGCCAACTTTTTTGCAATGTGTTGCTGCCATTCAATTCTAAGTTAATGATTATTTGCAAAAAAAATTAGGTTTCTCAGTTCCAACATTAAATATTTTGTCTTTGCAGTGTATTCAATTGACTATAAGTTGAAAAGGATTTGCAAATCATTGTATTCTGTTTTTATGTACGAATTACACAACATGCCAACTTCACTGGTTTTGGGTTTTCTATTTGTTCAAAGTAGATATTGTAATTTTTAAGACTGATGAAAACAATTTACAGTCAATCACTGCATGTAGTTTGGAATTCATTGATGTCATGGTGTGTTACTGTTAGTATGGTCTATACCAGGGATGCCAAAAATGCGGCCCGCGGCCGAACGGGTTTAATCCAGCCCGCGAGATGAGTTCACTGGATGTCACAATAGCAATTATGTTAGGAAAGCAAATGTTGGAACCGAGCAAGTATACCAAGCAAGAGGTACAGAGCAAAGCGGGGCTGCGGCTTTTTCCCCTCGACTTGATGTAAAATCTGCCGTTTTACGTCTTCGCGTCTAACATATTGTGCTTTGGCACCCTCGTTTCCACAAAATGTCTCTGTCAAAAAAGAGGAAAGTGGACGCAGAGTGTTCCAAGAAAACATTATTCTCCTATTTATTAACGTAAGTGAATGGGAAACCACATTTATTTGTGATCATGTTTTCTCTGATGAGCATCAATAAAACAAAGCTACACACAAGGCTTACGCGCAAGCACTTGAATAACATTCTGAAATTGTCTGCCACTCAAGATGTGATAGCTGATATTGATGCACTTCAGAACACTAAAAGATGCCTGGTTTCAGGAGTAAAATAAACAATCGGCAACCCCATTTAAAATGCTGCAGGAGACATTGCACCTTGATGTAGAACTGTGAAAATGATTGTGTCCTGTGGAAATTTAAAGAAAGTGAGCAGTCTGTAATTTACTGCAATACTGTCAGTCTTTTAAGTTCATACATTTGGTTTGTTGCACAACTTTTATTTGTGTATCAATATACAATGATGCCCACAAGGCAGGGAGTAACTCAACCCTCTTGAATAGTTTCTACCTCAGTTTGTATAGTTTGTTGAGTTAGCACAGGGTTAATATGTGTAAATAACAACTGAGGTATTTAAATACCTAGAAGAGTTATTATTATATTATTTATTTTGTATTTTGTTTAATACCAGATAGGCTGTGACTTAAAGTTTAATGGCTTTGTAGATACACTGAGACAAATGTGAAGTTCATTGTGTTCTTCATTGGGTTTTTGTTAATGCTCCAGTTTTTTCCTCTGAATTTTCAACTAACTTGAACTGTTTTGTCAAGAGGGATTCATTTTGATATTTTCAGAATGTGCTTGTTCTATTTTGGGCCAAAGTAAAACAAAGAAACAGTCTGAATTTGTCACACTGTAGTTGTATTTTTAAGTTGTTATGCCATGATTTTACCTGTCCGGATTTTCCTCCATGCATCCCCTGAGCTAAAATTAGTTTGACACCCCTGGTCTATATGTTGTGTACCTTATGACCTCACCCTATTGCTTGTATTCCGACATGTGACTTCTTCCAGGAAGTGAAAAACAGTGGTGTCCAACCAAGCCAAGATGGCGTTGTGCAGCAAGCAGCGTGCAAACTATCTGAGTACGTAGGAGGCCAAGATCTTGCAAAAAGCAGGTACGAGCAAAAAATCTAACAATGGAATGGAATAGATCCCTACACTTTATCAAAAAAAGATTTATCGAATGATATTAGGATTATCCGCTGGTCGCATTCCCATGCATGTCGATTTGGTGCTCCAGATGTCTTTCTACACGACAAAACAGATTAAAACTTAGAAAAGCATGGATGTCTACAACCTGTTTGTGTATGTCTGCGTCAAGGAAATTGGTATCAGGGCTATCCCGGATAAATAGGCATTGTTTTTGCTCAGGTAAGGTCGCATTTCATGAATTGACTTAGCATTTACAACCATGTTTGTTGCACGCACCGTTTTCGAGCGAGTATGTGTGTTTTTCCTCGTCTTTACCAAAATATAACAATAGATTTCAACGTAATGTATGTGCTGAAAGCTTAATTTATGATTGCTGCCTTTGGTAAAAGCTTAACTCTCTTAGGTTTTGCTCACATTTGCTTTCTTTTATTTAGACTCGCCAAGTTGGTGCTTTACGAAACATTCATAGTAAAAATGCGTTTAAAAAAATACAATTGATATCAAGATAATACTTAAATGGGAAATACTAAACGTTAAATGAAGTACCGGTAATCACTGCAAACTCATGCATTCTGTGACTCTGCTCCCTTGGACTGGAATGCCTGCTACTTTTGTCGTCGTCTTTTGTAAAATCTTGCCCTCTTTCACCCTTTTTGATTAAACGCTCGAGGAACCCGAAGAAATGTTTATCCTTTTCGCGATTTAATTGGTTCGTACAGCTGAAAACAACACAATCATAGGGCAGTGTTCTTTAAAAAAAAAAGTCTAAATGGTGCCTAGTACCCATGAAAAACTGATGCTGGCTTAACCACCATGCATATTCAATGTGCTAGATGTAAGCCGAATGTGACGTCATATGCAACCCAGCAATACTGTACATTAGGCAACATGTTTGGTGTCGAGTTAAGAAGTGTCACTATATGTTACAAGGCAAGCTGCATTTATTACCTCCACTAAGAGGTTGATGTTTTTTAGGGTTGCTATCATTAAGAATAGCCCCTTTTCCAGCAAAATTCCAGGAACTTTTTCATTTCCGGTGACTTAAGTCCCTGTAACTGAAAGGTTCCTATTGCCCTGTATGGTTTGCATTTCCACCGCACTTAAAATTCAGAGTAATTCATACAAATCAAGCTGAAGACGTATGGGGCAGTGGTATAGTTCTACATTCATGCTATGTAATTAAACTGACAATATTACTCTTGGGTCCGAATACCCCTGAAGTCTAAGTAAATAAATTACAAAGCAATTAGTTACAAACAAGCTAATTAAAAAACATCCATCCATCCATCCATCCATTTTTTACCGCTTATTCCCTTCGGGGTCGCGGAGGGTGCTGGAGCCTATCTCAGCTACAATCGGGCGGAAAGCGGGGTACACCCTGGACAAGTCGCCACCTCATCGCAGGGCCAACACTGATAGACAGACAACATTCACACTCACATTCACACACTAGGGCCAATTTAGTGTTGCCAATCAACCTATCCCCAGGTGCATGTCTTTGGAGGTGGGAGGAAGCCGGAGTACCCGGAGGGAACCCACGCAGTCACGGGGAGGACATGCAAACTCCACACAGAAAGATTGAACTCACGACTACTCAGGACCTTCGTATTGTAAGGCAGACGCAAAGGAGTGAAATTTACACAAAAAATAGAGCTAAGGGCATTATGTAATAAGAAAACAAATACATTTTAATAATATTAATGAACACAAACACAAATATTGGTCTTAAATATAAAGATACTTTTTTTTAGCTCTTTTAATAGACTATTTAATACAAATTACCTGATGACATCACAATCTCGACCTGTGGGAAATATTACGTTTTTCCCAATATAATGAATATTCATGATTAATCATTGTAATTTCAATATTGATAAGAATGATTATGATTGTTATTGTAGCCATAATTATGCAGCCTGAGTCAGATGAGTCTTTATGATCCTGTAATAGGTTGCGCAATTGATATTTGAAGTTTAATCAAAAATTCCTTATAAGCTCAATAGATTTAATGTATGCCTCTTCTTCTGTATGGATAGAAAATTATTATGTCACAAAATAGAATTCTGAAACAAAATCATGTCTGAAGCCCAGAACACTACAAAAGCATGTCTGAAGCCCAGAACACTACACATTTCCTCAGTTTTAGTATAGAGAAAAGGAAAGATTGGCCGAGCCCACTAGCATCCCTCTTTATGTTTGTGAACTTTATAGTCTATACATTTAGAGTGATGTGATAATCAAACACTCTAGAAGTCTAGAATTAAAGAGTATATAAGAGAAGTGACAGAGTGTGTACCTTCAGTGCTGAATGATGAGCAAAGGCAGAGTTAATCCTTAAGTGGTGGTGGTGGAGGTGAAGTGGCATCGGAGTCTGTGTCACTCTTTACAAGCTTCGTCGAAGCATGTTGCTTTTGTAGCTGTTTCAGCAGATTTGAATTGCTGTTTTGGGCAGTAGATGGGATCTTTGATCCAAGACACAACTTACATTTAACTAAAATGTTCTTTTCTTTGTGCTCGACAAAGAGAATATCTACATGTTAACAAACTCTACTGCAGCTCCGCCATGATCAGACACGCCCCCCTTCCCTCCCTCCCCACACCCACTCCCAGACACACACAACGTCTCTCTTCTCCGGCTTGTGACACAAGAAGAATCAGAAGCACGACACTGCAGCGCTCCAATAAATCACACTCAGATTTTCTGTTTCTAACCGATACTACATAAAAAATAACGTAAAATAACGCAGTAATGCATCATGTAGTAACGGTAACTGAGTTACTGAATATAAAAAATAACGCCGAGTTACCGCCGAAACTAACGGCGTTACAGTAAGTTAGTCCCAACACTGTTCTTCACTGATAGTGTTTTAATCTTATGTTTTATCTTTATTGGCTAAGCTTTAATTGTTTTAAATATTGGTTTGTACTGCAGCACTTTAAGAATTATTCAGATGAAAAGTGCGTAACAATTAAAATCTACTATTATTATTTTTGGCTGTAAGCGTTCCTTGAACGCACCGTAAAAAAAAAATCTCCGTGTTGTATTCTTCTAAGAACGTACAGCCTGTATGTTCAATGTACACAACTAAACATCTTCAGACATGTAAAATTTCCGCAACAACCCATGTTTTTAAACATTAAATTTTGCGTGAAAAATATCAATTCCGTTTTTTTTTACATAAAAAATCAATAAAAATACGATCCTAACTAAATTTGTTGAACGCCTGCTTCCGCCGCAGGTACTTGCTGTTCCTCTTACCTAAACACCGCACTGAGTTGCAGGACAGAGAGACGATCAGGATCTAACCATCTCACTAGCTTACTTGTTGTCGCCTCCGTTTGCTCTCCAAGCCGCAACGTTGACCAATGTCCACTTGGCTGCGAGTTATATTTAGATGATTACAATCTGAACACTTAGTCCCGAAGCAGTTGTAGTTCTAGACTATTTATTAGTAGCCAGCAAGAAGGTATATTTTTAACGTGACGGATTGTGACCAGAGGTCACAACAACAGACGTATGTTACCCAAGGGGGCGTGGCCACACTATATAGTTGACAAATCTGAATTCTTTGCGTGCATGTTATAACATTTTAAATTTCATTTTCTATGATGATAATGTTAGTAAATTCCATCCATCCATTTTCTACCGCTTGTCCCTTTTTTTGGGGTCACAGGGGGTGCTGGAGCCTATCTCAGCTGCATTCGGGTGGAAGGCTGGGTACACCCTGGACAAGTCACCACCTCATCGCAGGGCCAACACAGATAGACAGACAACATTCACACTCACATTCACACGCTAGGGACCATTTAGTGTTGCCAATCAACAGAACCCACGTAGTCACGGGGAAGACATGCAAACTCCACACAGAAAATTATCCACCAAAAAAAGTAAAGATTCTGTGGTACATTACATGAGACATTTAATTGTCAAAAAGACAGCCAAAAGAGGTTGGTAGATGAGAACAAATCTAAAGGTAAAATATATTGTAGAAATACACCCAATTGCAGGAAATGTCATTTTGATTTAAAAAATGATCTTTCAGTGTTTGCGTGGTAGCACTTCCTGCTGAAAGAAATGTTCCTCTTTTTTCTCAATTTTCGTCTTTTTTTCCTAAATTTTCCTCTTTTTTTCCTCAAACTGTGCTCACATCCCTGATTTCGGGAAGCATTAATGCTCTTTTTCCCAATTGCTCTAAATTTACTTTTCCTTAATTTTTTCCCATCATTCTTTACTAGTTTTATCTTTAAAAAATTAGCTGCGAGCTGCCGCTGACCTTCCAGCCACACGTTAGAAAACTTGAGTCCCAGTCTCCTCTCTACGTTCCTTGGGTAAGGGTAATAGGATGTAAAACATGCTTCCTGTGGGCACACACACAGCAAGAGAAGAATCTTTTTCCTGCTTTTTTTGAAGGCAAATGTCCCCTCTGTAATGATGGGAATATTTGACCTGGAAATTTTAAGTCCTATAGTTTTAAACAGTGCAAAGCAAAATCATTCTATTTGTAAATCACACCTTCTGTACTAATTAACACTTTACTTATTCCATTAACAGATTAGCCGAAAATAAATACTTGAGAGCATTTGATGTGTCTATACAGCTGTAAATAAAGATGTAATTTCTGTTATCACTGCTGTCTCGTTAGACGAAATGTTCCTACTATTGTTGTTAGGCCTCCTGTATATGATTTTCAAAATCAATACATTAATTCACCTGATAAAAGTTGAACCATCCATCCATTTTCTACCGCCTGTCCCTTTTGGGGTGGTGGGGGGTGCTGGAGCCTATCTCAGCTGCATTCGGGCGGAAGGCAGGGTACACCCTGGATAAGTTGCCACCGCATCGCAGGTAAAGTTGAACCAATCCCCCCCCCCCAAAGTCCTTATGTATTTATTATTATTGACATCTAAAAGCATGTCTCCAACTAGCACACTGACATGCCACCTACATGCTTTCCTCTATGTGGAAGGCTTTTAGTATAACTAAAATGATAACTAACTAAACGATGATTTTTAAACCCCATAGGGAACATTCCATTATTCCTCTCTATTTCCTCTCTAAAATCAAACTTTGCTTTGACAACAAAAGACGAGTCATTCCTTCAACTCCTTTTTTTCTATTTTAATCCTTACTTCAAAATATTTAAAGCAAACTGTAGTGTTACTGTGTGTGTCCACACGCGTGTCGCTGCTCCAAATAAGAAATAGTACTGCTCGCCCAGTACATTATTTAAATGTACTAATTGTAATGAATAATGCGCCTGTGTCTCTTAAACGCTGTGGTCCATAGACCTTTAATTACCTACACTACAGAATTATGTCTAGACATACTTAAGCTTACCGTATTTTTTGGAGTATAAGTCGCACCGGAGTATAAGTCGCACCTGCCGAAAATGCATAATAAAGAAGGAAAAAAACACATATAAGTCGCACTGGAGTATAAGTCGCATTTTTGGGGGAAATGTATTTGATAAAAGCCAACACCAAAAATAGACATTTGAAAGGCAATTTAAAATAAATAAAGAATAGTGAACAACAGGCTGAATAAGTGTACGTTAAATGAGGCATAAATAACCAACTGAGAACGTGCCTGGTATGTTTACATAACATATTATGATAAGAGTCATTCAAATAACTATAACATATAGAACATGCTATACGTTTACCAAACAATCTGCCACTCCTAATCGCTAAATCCCATTAAATCTTATATGTCTAGTCTCTTACGTGAATGAGATAAATAATATTATTTGATATTTTACGCTAATGTGTTAATCATTTCACACATATGTCACTCCTGAGTATAAGACGCACCCCCGGCCAAACTATGAAAAAAAATGCGACTTATAGTCCGAAAAATAAGGTACTTCAGTGACTTCCTGTTCATGCATGATCATCTTCAAAATAAAAGTGTGCCTTTATTTTCTTACGTTTTACCACTAGCATTATCTTATCAAAATGTTGTTTACTAAAGCTAACTGATAACTATTGGAATTATCATGTATCTTTATTCATTGTGTTCCTGTCATTAATTATAGTTAGTAACTGAATGCATGGTGAACCACAAACGGGAAGTCTTGCTTTTCTAATGATGTTATGATCACACCTAGAATCCATATGTCTTAAACGTAACATTGTTATATTGTTATATTGTAGTCTATTTAATTCACACACAACAGGAGACGAACATAGACATAAACAAAACGCTGACAGCTAACTAAAGGTAAATCAAACTCTAATAGCCAAACACACCATCACTACAATACACAATAGAGACATATAGAATGCTTTACATCAAATTACTTAGAATTTGACCTTTTTGACCTCAGCAGTCAAAACCAGAAAGACAATTTCAACACAATAATTGTTGTTTTAACCCTTTTACGTATATACTTGTTCCTGCGCACTTGGCAACACTCCCACTATATATTCAGTTTTACAATTGTATATTGTGATTAACATGGTTTGGAGTACTAATGCACTCTCGACTTCAAGAACACAATAGCCACTAACTGACATGTTGACCAATATGACCTTCTACAACACACACATGCCTTAGGCCTATACAGGATAGGAGGACTTTGACAAGACGAACAGACACACAGACAGCTGTTATTATTTGTATCCTGTATGGTTCATCTTCGCCTTAAGTACTGTATGTATACTGTATGTTTGCTTAGTACTTAATATCTAGCAGGTCTCATCAGAAGATATACTACATTTGGGCCTTAACTGCCTTATGCACAAAAATTATTTTTCCAGGTCAGGAAAAATGTTCATTTTGGGGCCTCTGAGGTCCATGGGTGTCAGCTGGGCACATTGGAAGTTTTTGCGTCCCTTCTGTCTCTTATGATTTATCTCCTTTATAGACTTCTATATATGTCAGTGATGCTATAGAAATGTAGTTACTGTATATGCAACATATTATATCACACATCTTAATAAGATTGAGCATTCAAACAACATACCATCCATGCATTTTTCCACATTCCCAGCAACAAAAGAGTAGTAGTGTATAGAAAATGTGAAACAAATTCCAAGTCCTCAGTCAAACTTTTAAATCACCAAACAACACAACAAACAGTCACTGGTCTTCTTTTTTTCCCCTAGAGCTTTGCGCTCCTCCCATGCAGCCCACATGCACACACACACGCGCACGCAAACAGACACACAAATGCATATTCGTATTGTGAGGCACATGCACTAATGACTTATTTTAAAATCATGGCCTGAGGATATCCTCTAAGAATAACAATCAATTAAATTGTATTTATATGGCCCTTAATCACAAGTGCCTCCCCTGATCCGAACCCACATATTATGTGTCCCTACTTCTCCAAACGTCTGAACACATGCACATTTCATCCTGTAGAATTAGATGCTCTTCGACCCCGAATGAACCTTGAGCAAGTCACTAAATTCTGCACTGCACTGTAGGACACCAACAATGACTTTACTGCTTTAATTTGTCTGCGTCAACAGAAGTGTTCCAATCAAGCCATATGGAGAGCAGGGGGAGGAGTAAAGGTGTGTTTAGTTTGTGAGCGAGCCAACTTTGTCACACACTGGAGCCTGAACATCGGATGCAAAGGACAGAGGGACTCAGGTATGGTTCTGCTCTATTTGGTCAACTGAGACTCCTTTAATGTGGATTATTTTTCAGACAGAACTACTAACATTGTCTTGCTGTGAAACATACAATATTTCAACTTGCATCTTCCCATAATAAGAGTAGGCATGGCTGAAACAGACAAGTTTCGAAATGATGCAACAGACTGCCAACAATATATTTGTTTAAGGTAATATTTTGTAACTGTTCGAAAAACTGGATTAGTGGGCTAATTAAATTGCACCAAAGTCAAACAGAGGAAATAGAAAAATAAATGGTTTGCACTCATGATTTTATATTTTCCCAGGGATCTCAAAAATGAGGCTGACAAAGGTAAAAAGACAAAAGACCAACCACCAACAGTCCCCAAAGTTGGCTCTATTGAAGTGGTGAGTTATTTGTCTGCGTTCCTTCATATCATATATATATACACACACAGTATATATATATATATATATATATATATATATATATATATATATATATATATATATATATATATATATATATATATATATATATATATGTATATATGTATTAGGGGTGTGGGAAAACCTTTTTTTTTTTTTTTTTTTTTTTTAATTAATCAATCCAACAAAACAATACACAGCAATACCATAACAATGCAATCCAATTCCAAAACCAAACCCGACCCAGCAACGCGCAACAAACAGAGCAATTGAGAGGAGACACAAACACGACACAGAACAAACCAAAAGTAAGTGAAACAAAAATGAATATTATCAACAACAGTATCAATATTAGTTACAATTTCAACATAGCAGTGATTAAAAATCCCTCATTGACATTATCATTAGACATTTATAAAAATTAAAAAAAAATGAACGGTGGCTTACACTTGCATCGCATCTCATAAGCTTGACAACACACTGTCCAATATTTTCGCAAAGATAAAATAAGTCATATTTTTGGTTCATTTAATAGTTAAAACAAATTTACATTATTGCAATCAGTTGATAAACCATTGTCCTTTACAATTATAAAAGCTTTTTACAAAAATCTACTACTCTGCTTGCATGTCAGCAGACTGAGGTAGATCCTGCTGAAATCCTATGTATTGAATTAAATATATATATATATATATATATACATATATATATATACATCCTTCCTTCCTTATATATATATATATATATATATATATATATATATATATATATATATATATATATATATATATATATATATATATATATATATATATACATATATATATATTTACTTATAGTGATTTTACGTTTTAGTTAACATGCACACAGTATTCCTGTTTTTATCGAAATATTGAAAACAACTTGTGAGGCATGTGTATACCTTCTTCCAAATGCCAATTTCGAATAATAGTCATTTTCCAAATACTGAAATCCTGACTCTAACACCCAGATGCCTGTATCATTCTGAAAAGAATGCTTCTGAAAAAAATGCTTGCTTGTGGTATTGTGCATGCTTCACTGCTCAGATTGCAAATCATTTTGGAATTTGTTTAGGTCAAATGGAGGCAATAAAGGATGTCTGGGGTAAAGGATAAGAATGTATTATTATCTTATGGAGTCCTACAACAATGTAAGTACCGCAACAGGATTTGTTTTTAGCCTCAAGTATCTAAAAAACTTCAGAGGCAGCTTTTTTCTGTGTAATTGCTCACAGGGTTTTGTTGGGTCAATAAAAAGCATTACAAATCATTAGATAAATTTTGTATTAGTGATATTGTTATTATAAGCGCTAACACAGACAAACTATTCATCCATCCATCCATCCATTTTCTTCCGCTTATCCGAGGTCGCGTCACGGGGAAAGCAATCTAAGCAGGGAAGCCCAGACTTCCCTCTACCCAACCACTTCATCCAGCTCCTCCCGGGAGATCCCGAGGCGTTCCCAGGGCAGCCGGCAGACATAGTCTTCCCAATGTGTCCTGGGTCTTCCCCATGGCCTCCTACCAGTCGGACGTGCCCTGAACACTTCCCCAGGGGAGCGTTAGGGTGGCATCCTGACCAGATGCCCGAACCACTTCATCTGGCTCCTCTCGATGTGGAAAAGCAGCGACTTTACTTTGAGCTCCTCCCAGATGACAGAGCTTCTCACCCTATCTCAAAGGGAGAGCCCTGTCACCCGGCGGAGGAAACTCATTTCGGCTGCTTGTACCTGTGTTCTTGTTCTTTCGGTCATAACAAAAAGGCTCATAACCATAGGTGAGGTTGGGAACGTAGATCAACCGGTAAATTGAGAGTTTTGCCTTCCGGCTCAGCTCCTTCTTCACCACAACAGATCGATACAGCGTCCGCATTACTGAAGACACCGCACCGATCCACCTGTCGATCTCACGATCCACTCTTCCCTCACTCGTGAACAAGACTCCGAGGTACTTGAACTCCTCCACTTGGGGCAAGATCTCTTCCCCAACTCAGAGATGGCACTCCACCCTTTTCCGGGCGAGAACCATGGACTTGGACTTGGAGGTGCTGATTCTCATCCCAGTCGCTTTCACACTCAGCTGCGAACCGATCCAGTGAGAGCTGAATATCCTGGCCAGATGAAGCCACCAGGACCATATCATCTGCAAAAGGCAGAGAACTAATCCTGGAGCCACCAAACCGGATCCCCTCAACGCCCTGACTGCGCCTCAAAATTCTGTCCATAAAAGTTATGAACAGAATCTGTGACAAATGGCAGCCTTTGCGCAATCCAACCCTCACTGGAAACGGGTCCGACTTACTGCCGACAATGCGGACCAAACTCTGACACTGATGATACAGGGAGCGGACCGCCACAATCAGACAGTCCGATACCCCATTCTCTCTGAGCACTCCCCACAGGACTTCCAGAGGGACACGGTCGATTGCCTTCTCCAAGACCACAAAGCACATGTAGACTGGTTGGGCAAACCGTCATGCACCCTCAAGGACGGTGCCGAGAGTATAGAGCTGGTCCACAGTTCCACGACCAGGATGAAAACCACACTGTTACTCCTGAATCCGAGGTTCGACTATCCGGCGTAGCCTCCTCTCCAGTACACCTGAATAGACCTTACTGGGAACGCTGAGGAGTGTGATCCCAAGATAGTTGGAACACACCCTCCGGTTCCCCTTCTAAAGATAGGAACCACCACCCCGGTCTGCCAATCCAGCGGTACCGCCCCCGATGTCCACGCAATGTTGCAGAGTCTGGTCAACCAAAATGTAAATTTAAATGTGTTATACTTGTAGAGCGGTTTCTACCTTCAAGGTGCTCAAAGCGCTTTGACACACTATTTCCACATTCACCCATTCACCATTCTTTGGGCTGTGGGGACCGGCCGGGCTTTGCTCCAGAGGGGGGCCCTGGTGACCAGCGTCCGGGCAAAGGAAATCTGAGTCCTTGTTTTGTGTTTTTTATAACGGTCTTCGAGCTGCTCTTTGTCTGATCCCTCACCTAGAACCTGTTTGTCTTGGGAGACCCTACCAGGGGGCACAGAAGCCCCCGGACAACATAGCTCCTAGGATCATTGGGACACGCAAACTCCTCTACCACGATAAAGTGGCAGCTCAGAGTGCCCAAACGTTTTGCTTCCAAGGGCCAAAGTGAAAATCTGCCAATGGGCCGCGGGCCAAAAATTAAAATTTTAAGTGTGAAACACAAAAAGTTACTATATTTAGCACCAGTAACAATGTTACTATGTACATGGACCGGGAAAAAATTATTAGAGTATGATGTGCATTTTCATGCAACACACCTTGAATCGTAATGCTTTACTTTGCGCACCATATAACGTAAACGGAAAGGTGTGTTATTGTTTGTGCTATGGCGCAAGCAGTGACTTCCTCCGTGAACAAACTTGGCTCTGTACATTTCTGCTTGTCCGACGTTGTCATGGTATTTATTTATCATTTTTCCCATGTGTTCACTACTTTTGTTTTACCTCTCTTTTTGAAATGGAGCTGTGTTGTGCCTTTTATGTTGTGAAATTCTAGAAGTTAGCACTGGTCGTTAACAGTTCGTTAAAACGACAACCCTTCTTGTATTGTTACATCGACACATGACACTCATTTGCTAGTCTTGGTTCTAGAGCAACAAACTCAACATTATATAACGCTCCGTCTGTACCACGGCTGCAACAATTAGTTGACATTGTTGACAAATGTCGATAATAAAATTTGTCGCCAACAATTATACTTATTGACAAGAGTCGTGACGTCATCACTCTTGTTTTTAACTCACAAAAACAACACCAGTGATAACATGTAATGTGTGGGGATATGTCCTCCTATTCTTCTTAAAAACATGAATACCTTGCTCATTTTGCAAAGCGTACCTTTTTTTATGGCAGTACATCTGTAATATGCAAGCATTTAAAGGGGAGGCATGATGTCGAACATTTGGAGGGAGTATGCGGACACAGCTTCTACCTTGCAAGCTATCTAACAAGAGTGAGACGAAGTTGTGTGAAAAATAACTTTTAACTATCATTTTAGCCAAAGTCAGTCAGCGAAACTTTGTCTACATCAATTCAAGTACATTTTAAAGCAGCGTCATTTTGCAATGCCGTTAAAAAAAAGCACTCTTAACAAACGCGAACCGCGCACATTACACACACACAGAGAGCGAGAGAGAGAGAGAGAGAGAGAGAGAGAGAGAGAGAGAGAGAGAGAGAGAGAGAGAGAGAGAGAGAGAGAGAGAGAGATGTTAAAACTTTCTTTTTTGGGGCGGCGTGGCTCAGTTGGTAGAGCGGCCGTGCCAGCAACTTAAGGGTTGCAGGTTCAATCCCAGCTTCCGCCATCCTAATCACGGCCGTTGTGTCCAAGATACTTTACCCACCTGCTCCCAGTGGCACCCACATTGGTTTAAATGTAACTTAGATAATGGGTTTCACAATGTAAAGCGTTTTGAGTCACTCGAGAAAAGCACTATATAACTATAACACACTTTGAGGAAGTTAGATTTTGTGTTTTGTTTGTTTTCATTGCTGTTATTTCAACAGTTTTTTTTAAATACAAGGTTAATATTTTTTAGCTCTTTGCCTTTCCTTTCTTTTAAATAGATAACATTTTAACATTTAGTAATAACAAATTTTGTTATTTATTAATGAATTAGTCTTCTTTGTTGTTTGTAAGCACATGCCTAAAATATCTTAAACTGCATTTAGAAATCGATGGGAAAATTAGAGCCATTAAATATGTGTACACATTATTATCAGATTAGTTGACTAATCGTTAAGATAATCGTTGACTAATCGACTATCAAACTGATCGTTAGTTGCAGCCCCAGTCTGTACATGTTGAAATAAACAAACTCAGCAGTATATAACGCTACTTCTGTACATGTTGAATAATTAAACATAACCGCATATAACACTACTTCTGTACATGTTGAATGGGGGAAACTGCAGCAAGACAATCGCTTCTTCAAGACTAATACATTTAGTTCCCCCCCCCCCCACCACCGATGTATATCTGACATCAAAGACATGTGCAGTACAGATCATTTTAACTCGAATTTCTTAAGAAGTGTTTTTTATGCGCTAAAATCTGAATGACTATTGGCATTGATCGGAACATGTCTGAGCGGGTCAGAATAATCCGAAGGGGTGTTTACATGAAGCATTTTTATTCAGGTTCGGCTTTTAATCTGATTAAATGTGTCCATGTGCACATAGTTAATAATAGAAGGCAACTAGATAGCCAACTAGTTAGCCTAGCAAACATGCCATCAATAATTGTGTGACTCATAAGGATGTCCCAAACTTTTTCACTTCTGACACAATATTGATATTGATCCGATATCAGCAGGAATCATTAATCCATCCATTTTCTACCGCTTGTCCTTCTTGGGGTCGCTGGGGTGGCTGAGTACATACTTATATTATTTAGTAATGTGGAATGTTAGAAAAGGTTTGATCAAGATGAATTACTTAAACAGAGGCAATGGTACATATGGAAAACAGTAACCTATTTATTATTAACCGTCTAGAATGGACTTATGCTATCTTTAAGTTGGAGTGTACTGGTAATTGTTTTTTGGCGACACCGAGTGATCATAAACAATTATTAAGTTAAGTTATTGACATAGTAAGTTGAATGATGCGGACTTGTTTGTTACTGGATGCTTTCTGACACACTTCTGGCTTTGAGACTCATGCAACTACAATTATTCGATAATTGTTTATATTGACAAATATGCTGTTTTATTAATCAATGATTATTACCTATGTCTAGCTTGTGTGCTATTGTGTGCTCAGCTGTTGTGTAGCTGCTAGCTTCTCATAGTCCTACAGCCTTTTTACAGCATGTTTACCTTTTGTAAATGACTTTAGTAAAATAGGAGAAATTGTGTGCTTATTGGAGGCCATTTGAAGGGT
Source organism: Nerophis lumbriciformis (assembly GCF_033978685.3). Taxonomy (NCBI): domain Eukaryota; kingdom Metazoa; phylum Chordata; class Actinopteri; order Syngnathiformes; family Syngnathidae; genus Nerophis; species Nerophis lumbriciformis. Next base: position 41,557,420 of record NC_084551.2, on the reverse strand, counting down.
AACTGGCTGTCTAAAGTTGCACAAATAAACACTTTGCAAGACTGCATGTATCACACATGATATCACACACAAGCAAACACGCTGCAGTACTGCTTGTATCGCACATGTTGTCACACACAAGTAATTACGCTGCAGGACTGCTAGTATCGCACAAGACATCAGACACAAGTAAACTGCCTGTAGTAAAACTAATATTAGAAAGTTCAGATTCAAGCCGATATGATCAAATACTTGTTTTTTATGCTGGTACTGGACCAATATGTGGTATCAACACAGATCGGGGCACTCGTTGTGAGTTTAAAAAGGTCAGTATGAATATTTATACATATGGAACACACCAAAACTCGGCTCGACTCGGCGGGCCAAATTTGACCCCCAGACCCAACATTGGGCACTTCTGATTTATAGCGACGCCACGATCACGACCTTGTGTGCCAATTGTTTGAATTGTTGAGTGGTAAACGCTTCCTTGCTTACTTGCTTTCTTGCTCAATAAACTTTATTCTAGATCAGGGGTCCCCAAACTACGGCCCATGGGCCGCCAGCGTCCAAAATCCAATCTGCGGGAAGTCCAAAGTAAAAAAAAAAAAGTTTTTTTTAATTTTTTTATTTTTTTATTATTTTGTAAAAATCTGTCCTTTCGAATCCATTTTCTACCACTTGTTACTCTCGGTGTCTCCTAGCCGCTCAGGCAAATCATATTGTCTAAAACTGCATTTACCCATCGTTAACGTATATATATATATATATATATATATATATATATATACACACACACATATACACAGCCCCGTTAAATTGTTTTAACCCAATGCGGCCCCAGAGTCAAAAAGTTTGGGGACCTCTGTTCTAGATCATAAATCATGACTCTAACCTGAATAGTTGAAGGAAAAAGACGTATTTCGACAAGTTGATACACTTTGACAGCCAAATAAGACCCGTTAATGGCGAAAATGACACAAAAAGACGCTTGGTTCCACCCCCCTTCTCTTCACGATGATTATGAGTCATCCATCCATCCATCCATTTTCTACCGCTTATTCCCTTCGGGGTCGCGGGGGGGCGTTCTCTTCACGATGATTATGAGTCATTTTTCATCTAAACGGGAATATATGAACATCCTAGCAGTCGGTATCCTAATGACAGCTGTACTTGTACAGTAAGTGATGTTTTATTATGTTTGTTGGCTCTCATAAAGTCTGCAGTGAGCAGTCATCAGTCATCAAAAAAAAGCCAATGTCGTGATGCGTTTTTGAAATTAATAATAATAAATGAGCAAAGTACGTAAATATTAAATGCTATTAAAATGTGAACATTACTACATTACATACATACTTGCATCATGTACAGTATATAAAACTTTAATGGATGTGTTTGGATGTTTTTTAAGGGCTTTATAAGCAGAGCGGTTCCCATAGGTTCCGTTGTAAGCTGACTTTTGTTGCCATTTATTTGCTATTTAAGAATGCTTAAAAAAAAAAAAAAGACATCACTCGCCATGTCTTTCATAATGATCGTGAATGATAAACAAAATAAAAAAATAAAAAATGTAGTTCCCCTTTAAATTGTATTAAAAAGCATTAAATGTGATGTCCAGATGCATTTAAAAAATGCATACAATTATAGGCCTGGGCCGATAGTCAACAAGTCAATTAATGGAACGATAAATTAAAATAAACTTGATAACTTTACTGGCATCGATAAATTGCTATGTCTGTGTTTGTTTCTTTTCTTCGTCTCTTCGTCTCAGCACCTGAGCACGCTTATTTTATAGTAGAATTAAATGAATGTTTTGAAGCCTCTTGTCAGTCATCCACAATCTTTGTTTCGGTTATGAGCAGGCGAAACCGCTAACTCACACACACAGAACGCACGGACATTGCCTCGCTAGCCACTACTTGCTAGTGAGAAGGACTGCTACGTAACAAGAGACAGGAGGAAAAAGGATGATTACAAAGCCAGATGTCCCTGTGTGGGAATATTCATCCTCAAACTGAATGAGCAACATGCGCTTATATGCTGTGATGACATTGGCAACAAAAAAGACAACAAAACAAACCACCCAATCCAGTTTTTCCAACTAGGGAAATACTACACTTCAAGGTGTTCAATATGTATTGAAGGCACATATTTGATTACAGATATAAGTCTATTTTATTCATATATGTTTGTTTACCTATTTGGGATAATTAAGTTATTGACCTTCGATTTACAATAGTATAAAATACAACAGTAATGAAAAATATGTTCATTGCGTTTAAAAGGGTTACTTGCATTGTTATTAAGGAAATACATCAAACAATGTACTAATCTTACCCAGTTTAAAGAACTGTTCAGACTCAAACAGTTTACAAAGAAGAAGAATCTTGATAAACATGTTGATCCTCCCTTAAAAATATACATACAGCTACGCTCTCAACTAACAAGCAGAGTGTTAAGGTCGGTATCCAGGGGTGACTATAATGTTCCAAAAAGAAAGTCTGCCTTCTCCCAAACAGCCTTTTCCTACAAAGCCATCAAAAAATCTAAAGAACAACTCATGTTTTCACAGCTTCTCACAGGTAGTCCTGCACACATTAACAATACCAGGCGGGTATTTGACAATCAGATGATACCCTAGCGGGTGCTGTCTAATAACCTCCAGAGTACCAGTCTAATTGTGTAATATCACCATCTTGTTTACGTATGCAGTACCAATGGGGTCAATAGCTATTGGATGATAACCTTGTGGGTACCATCTGTTATGTGGATTTTAATAAAAACTGTAGTACTTTATTTTCACTTGCAATATATCATACTTGCCAACCCTCCCGAATTGTCCGGGAGACTCCCAAAATTCAGCGCCTCTCCCGAAAACCTCCCGGGACAAATATTCTCCCGAAAATCTCCCGATTTTCAGCCGGAGCTAGAGGCCACGCCCCCTCCAGCTCCATGCGGACCTGAGTGAGGACATCCTGTTTTCACGTCCGCTTTCCCACGATATAAACAGCCACGGCTTTTAGAGAGTGCACAACTGCGCACACAACAAAGAGACGAAGCAGAAGAACGAGGAACATACAGCCATGGCGACGCCGACGATGAGTAAGATGAAGAGATACGCTTGTAAGTTCCAAAACGAATGGAAACAAGAATTTCAGTTTATCCAGGACAGTTCGAAGGGAAAGGGGTATGCTGCCTACGGATATACTCACTCATGAACGGTCAGCAAAGCACAAAGCGGCGGCAACGCAGCACCGGTCCCAGCCCAGTATTATGGGCCTCCTCGCTAAATGGAGACCCGATGGTGTAACTTATGCCGAGACAAAGATGGCTATGCTGATAGCTGGACGCAACATCCCGTTTTCATTTGTGGATGTCTACAACAAATCCGTGAAGGATATGTTACCGGATTCAGAGATCGCTCGCCAGTACGCAAATGGCAGAACAAAGGCTACTCAAATAGTGAAAGGTAAGTATTGTTATTTTTTTTAGTAAGTGTAACCCATATGGAAATATAGTGTCACAAATATATTCGCCTATTATTAATTTATAATATATGGTGTGCCAAAGTCACTTTTGGTCACTTAAAAAATGTTAAAATTGATTTGTCAAAGTCATGTGGTCACTACAGGTTTAAATTAATGATGCATGCACGCAGCATGTTATTCACATGTTGGCCAGTAGAGGTCGCATGCACCTTTGTCATTACCGGCATTCCTTCACTGAACGTCACAGTGAAGGCACGAGTCATATCGTTGTGTTGCAAAGACAAGGTTTATACGTTAAAATACTTGTCAATTTTCAAACCGAGTGTTGGAAAAGCAGCATAAGATAGCCTGGTCCCAGTGGGAGTTGGGTTGCTGTGTTTTGTGCTGCTGAGAACTCCAGTAAGTGTTACTTTGTAAATGAGGCCTACAGAATATAACTGTTAGCTGTTAGCCTAGCATCCTGTTAGTGCTAAAGAGAGGAGTCTGATAACAAGACACAGAGTTAAGATGTACAAAACCAATTGGAGTAATATGATGTATTTAAAGAATGCCTTGTGACATGTTAGCATGTTGCAGTTGGATAACTTTATTGTATTTTTGTTTTGTGTAAAAAATATGTATATTTAATGTTACTGTGTTCAGCCTTATGTAGTGAGCAGAGAAGCTGCATTCATTCCAATGCTGCTAAAAGCACCCTTGTCATGCTGCTTAAAGGGGAACTGTTGATACATTTCATTTATTAAATTGATACAGTTAAAATGATAATCATTATAATACATGATGACCAAAATGTGATTTCAGTTAAATAATCACTTATTTTATTTTGTGATGGTTTAAAAAGTGATAATTCACAGTTCATAATTTAAAGATAAAAAGGTAAAAAAATCCTTAAATGGATGTAACTCATTTCATTCATTGAAGTCTTAAGTAAAAGGTGAAGCTACTATAATTTTCATGATTTGATGCTGCTGTTAAAGTCTTACAGACTTATATGGAGTACAGTGTGAACCGACCAGTATTCATATGTCCATGACAAAATAGTTAAAATGAGTAACTGTGTTTATTGATTTAAAATTGAAGTTAATATGGTACCATATGGAAGAGAACTAAGAGTAAAAAGGGTATTCTAACTGATTACATTCTGTACTGCTATGTGCAGATTGGTTTTTTTGTATGATCCTGAAGTCTGGTTCCAAGCTGGACTTGAGTTAAGATGGCGAGTCAGTCCCAGTGAGTGAGAGTCTGCGGAGAGGGAGCGTTTGGATGTGGTGTGGCCAGCTGCATCGGTCTCCACACTCTGCAGTGATCTATAACTGAACTGATCCACCATCAGAGTCGCAAGTATCGAACCGAATCAGTATGGAATAACGGATTACAATAGAACTAAGGATTCCCAACAAAGGAATATAGACAGTGTTCAATTCATTACTACCTGGGTAGATTGTATTTTTTGAAAGGACAATTTAAAAAGGACATTCTTCTATTTTGCTACTTTTGAATTTTGCAACAGAGCTCTATTTTTATTTCATTTTTGGGGGGTATTTTCAATTTAAAAAGCACACTGTTCATGTGTTATCGTTTATTATTGTGCAATAAATTTGCCAGCAGTTGTTCTGTGGTCCACTAAGTACGTAACGTCTCATTGCGAGTCCCTCAATTATACAGCCAAGAACCTAGCAATCTTAATTGTTGTACTAACCTGCTATCCTACAGTAGGGGTGCAACACACTTGGCGAGCCAGCCAGGAGCGCTGTGATTCCGAATTCATACTGTGCGTACAATACAGAACAGCTCTGGCAACGTTTGTTCACAATTTTTGTAATACCTCTGACTTTACACTTGAAATATGGATGTCATTAAGTCTGAAAACATTAAGGTACCCAGTTCAGTACTGGTCAGTGGCATGTCTGGTACTGAAGTAGATGAGGAGGTATTTGACTTTTTGAATCAATATGGGTCCATTGAAAGAGTGGTTAAAATTGACAGTTCCGATACTAAATTCCCAAATTCTGTTATTGTTGAGTTTAAATCTAGTGAAGGTGTTAGTGTTCTTGCACGTGATTTACCATATAACAGACCTTCTTCAGATGACAAAATTACACACTATGTGCAGCTCTTATCTAGTGTTTATGCTGCTAATGCAGGTTCGAACATAACCAAATTTTACCTGTGTGAGCTTGAAGGCATTGCAAAATTGAGTGGCACAGACTTTGAAAAGGTCCTGCGAGAGGAGTTGGCCACTCTAAATATGAATGCGGCCCCACTTAAACAAACCCTGCCTAGTGGTGCCAGATCACCCTTTCAGCTACCACTTGACCAAATTAACGCACCTGAGGTGCAGAGAATGGTCGTGGAGCATATTGTAAAGAGCAGTGACATGTCGTCAACACACCATGCCAGGTTGAGGCCTTTTTCTGGGAAAACTCCCTACCCTAGCCTGGAAGTCGATTATGACACTTGGCGTAGTAATGTCGAGTTCTACTTCAGCGATACCACAATCCCTGACAAGCAAGTGGTCAGAAGGATTGTAAAAAAGTCTCCTTCCTCCAGCTGTAAATGTTGTAAAGCATCTTGGGCCCCAGTCGAGCCCACGTGACTATTTGCATGTTCTTGACTCAGCCTACGGTACTGTGGATGATGCTGATGAGCTATTTGCAGCATTCCTTACTACCGACGCAGAGCCGGGTGAAAAGGCTTCTGCTTATTTACATCGCCTGCAGTCAATACTGAGCAAAGTAGTCAAGAGGAATGGCATTCCTGCCAGCGACGCAGACCGGCAACTGCTGAAACAGTTCTGCAGGGGATGTTTCAACAATAGTTTAATCACACATCTTCAGCTGTCCCAACTGCAGAAGGATGCCCCACCCTCGTTCTCCGAGTTGTTGCTTTTAGTGAGGACGAAGGAAGACAAGCAGGCTGCCAGATCTCGTCGTATGAAGCAACATGTTGGATTTCACAAAGCTAAAGTGCAGTCTAATAATGTGAACGTGTACAACTCTGATACAGATGAGAGGGACATAGCAGCCACTGCTGTAAAGGACAACTATAATGAGAGTACAAAGAAAATACAAAAACAACTTGCACAACTTCAATCCCAGTTGGCAAACCTGAAAGCGTCCGTGGATGAGTCTTCCACAAAGGCTACCTCCAAGGGAGCTAAACCAAAGAAACCCAATGAAAGGGAGCCTATGACAGAGGCTGTCCGAAGAGGCAAAAAGAAACCACGAGCGTGGTATTGCTTTAACTGTGGCGAAGACGGACATATAGCGCCAGCTTGTCCCAACGAGCCCAACCCGGAGGTTGTTGAGGCTAAACGCCAAGAACTCAAAGAGAAACAAAAGCTGTGGGACGAACAAAGCAAACAGGATTTTTAAATTCTGTTCCTGTTGAGGAGCAAACAGGAACAAAGACTAACACCAGCTCCAAACAAAATGTTTCAAGTTATTCCCACAGAACAAAGCACCAATCTAAAATACCAAAAGGTTTAATTGGCAACAAATGCATCAGTGATGTGACTGTGTCAGGTGTAAAGTGTTACTGCCTTCTTGACACAGGGTCTCAGGTGACCACAATTTCAAACTCATTCTACACAGAGCACCTGTCAGAACAGCCTATCCAACCATTCAATCTTCTTGATGTGGAAGGTGCTAATGGTCAGTCCGTCCCATTTTGGGCTATGTAGAAGTCAGTATTGGGTTGCCAAAGGAGTTTATTGACACTGCACCCGAAGTGAACACACTAGCATTAGTTGTCCCTGATCAACGCTCCAACATTGACCTGCCTGTTCTAATAGGGACCAACTTACTTGATGTATTATATGATGAAGAGTGCCAACACAACACTCAAAAGACCACTTCAACTGTTCATGGCTACAAACAAATCCTCAGTGCACTTGAATTCAGACAAAAGCTAAAGAGCACTGGGCAAATAGGTCTAATGACACTCAAAGGGAAACCACAGCAAGTTATTCCTGCACATGATAAAGTCCTTGTGGAAGGCCAGGTCAATGTCAATCCTGCAAATACGGAGAAATTGGCAGTTCTGGAGCAGCCAAGAAAGTCTGTCCTACCTGGTGGCATTTTCGTTGACTGTTGCCTCGTCACTTTGCCCCAGCAGCCTCAGCACAAGTTGGCTGTTTGGCTGAGAAACGAGACAGACCATGACATAACACTACCCACAAACAGTGTTGTCGCAGAACTACATGTTCCTGAAAAGATTGTTGAAAAAAGTCCATTATCTGACAAGAATGCAGATACTGTGAACTGTTGTAGTGCAACCTCTTCTACAAATCAGTCCACAAACAACACCCTGACGTTTGACTTCGGCAATTCTCCTCTACCAGAGGAATGGAAAACCAGAGTCACAGAGAAACTCAATGGTTACTCTGATGTGTTTGCACATCATGACCTTGATTTTGGTCATGCCACCAAAGTCAAGCATCGTATAAAGCTCAAGGACGAGACGCCTTTTAAACAGCGTTCAAGACCCATACATCCCAATGACTATGAGGCTGTGAGGGAACACCTTAAAACACTGCTAGAAGCTGGTGTGATAAGGGAGTCCGAGTCACCCTACTCGTCACCCATAGTTGTTGTAAAGAAAAAGAACGGTGATGTCCGACTTTGTGTCGATTACCGTAAGTTGAATACGCAAACCATAAAGGATGCTTATGCTTTACCAAACCTCGAAGAAGCATTCTCCGCTCTCACCGGGTCACAGTGGTTTTCTGTGATGGACCTCAAGTCCGGATATTACCAAATTGGTATGGCAGAAAGTGACAAAGCCAAGACTGCTTTTGTCTGTCCCCTGGGGTTTTGGGAGTTCAACCGTATGCCCCAGGGGATAACCAATGCGCCAAGTAAATTTCAGCGCTTAATGGAGAAATGTATGGGTGACATTAACCTGAAAGAGGTGCTTGTCTTTCTTGATGATCTCATTGTGTTCTCTGCCTCCCTGGAGGAACACGAGGCCAGGCTTCTGCATGTCCTCCAACGGCTAAGAGAATATGGTCTCAAGCTCTCTCTCGAGAAGTGCAGATTCTTCCAAACGTCTGTACAACTTCACTGTGGTAACGGATAACAATCCGTTAACTTACATACTCACCTCAGCTAAGCTAGATTCTGCCAGTTATCGCTGGTTAGCAGCCCTTTCTACGTTCAATTTCAATATCAAGTACAGGGCTGGAAAGAGCAATCAAGATGCCGATGGTCTCTCCAGGCGACCGCATGGAATGCTGGTTGATGATGACGCTTCACTGGAAGAAAGAGAGAGAATAAAGCGGTTCACCTCACATCATCTATCATCGTCACCTGACCATCTAAACTTACCTGAAGATGTAGTTACAGCCGTATGTCACCGACACATGATAAGAGAAACCGACAACTTACCTTCCATCACGTTGGTTGAATCTCTAGCTCTCAACGCCGACGCTATTCCAGACATCTACAGTGATGAAGAATTATTAGGTCATGTGACAGTACCCATCTTCAGTGAGGATGACCTCCGAGAACGACAGGAAGCTGACCCTGCCATCAAGCATGTTATTCATCTGTTGGAATCTGGAGGCCCAGTACCTCGGAACATTGGTCCTAATTCTCCTGAACTCAAACTGATGCTCAAGGAGTGGAAGCGCCTTGAGATGAGAGATGGTCTGCTGTACAGGAAGCGGAAATGTGAAGAGGAAACAATCTATCAACTCATTCTTCCAGAGTCCCTCAGAGTCACTGTACTCAAGTGTCTCCATGACGACATGGGACATATGGGCATAGACCGTACCATTGACTTAGTAAGGTCAAGATTCTACTGGCCACGAATGGCTGCGGATGTTGAGCACAAGGTCAAAACCTGTGGCCGGTGTGTTCGGAGGAAGACTCCGCCTGAGAAAGCAGCACCGCTGGTCAGTATCCAGACAAGTAGGCCAATGCAATTAGTCTGCATGGACTACCTATCACTGGAGCCTGATTCCCACAATACCAAGGACATTCTGGTCATCACAGACCACTTTACAAAATACGCGGTAGCCATACCCACGAAAGACCAAAAAGCTACTACTGTTGCGAAGTGTCTGTGGGAGCAGTTCCTGGTTCACTACGGCTTTCCTGAACGCCTGCACAGTGATCAGGGAAGAGATTTTGAATCCCACACTATTAAAGAACTGTGTGCCATAGCCGGTATCAAGAAAGTGAGAACCAGTCCTAGTCACCCGAGGGGAAACCCGGTTGAGCGGTTCAACCGCACCCTTCTTGGTATGTTGGGTACTCTGAAAGAAAAAGAAAAGAGTCACTGGCGTGATTTTGTTAAACCACTCACACATGCCTACAACTGTACCAGACGTGAGGTCACCGGGTTCAGTCCCTATGAGTTAATGTTTGGGAGACAACCCAGGCTTCCAGTTGATATTGCATTCAACCTACCCGTCAGGGAAGGAACACCAGTATCTCACTCCCAATATGTGCGAAATCTCAAGTCTCGACTCGAGGAGAGTTATCAAACAGCCATTGAAAACTCCCAGAAAGTTGCTGAGAGGAATAAGCAGCAGTGGAATAAACGAGTCAGAGAGTCCACACTTGAAGTAGGAGATAGAGTACTGGTGAGAAATGTCCGTCTGAGGAACAAACACAAACTCGCTGACAAGTGGGAGTCCGCTGTGTACAGTGTCTTACAACAGATGGGAGACTTACCTGTTTACAAGGTCCAGCCAGTGGATGAAGATGGTCCAGTTCGCACTTTACACAGGGATCTTCTGCTGCCGTGTGGGCAATTGGTTGAAGTCAAGGATGAGGAATCCAATCAGCCAAGGCTGATTCGTCATCCCAGGACAAGACAAAGTTCTCCTCAGATCCAAGAAGAGGAAAGTTCTGAGTCTGAAGAGGAGTACACAGTCCTTCCCGAGGAAACCTCAGCTCTCACTGAGAAGAGGTTTACAAAGGTCTATGACATCCCTAAACAGCTGGTTGTAGCTGACAATCCTCCCACAGAAAAGGAAGTGGGCGAGACACTACAAACCCAGTCACAAGTGAAGTCCTATGCTGGTAATGAGCCTGCGTTGCCAGTTGAAAAAGAAAAGGAATTTCCTGAGGTGGTTGGAGATCACCAGTTGGAGAGTAATGAAAATGGAGAACCGGGAAATAACACTGAAATTCCAGAAGCTCAAGATAATCAAGCCGAGGGAACCGACTTACCTAATGACTGTGGGGAAGGCAATATGGTACGCCGATCTATAAGGTTACGGCGGCCACCAGACCGATTGAACTACCCACAGTTGGGTAAACCCCTCATCTCTTTTGCTCAAAGTCTTTTAGACAGTTTCAATCACGCACTCATTTCCTTAGGTGACTACGACAGTCATGAGGTTATAGCAGCGTTTCTCAAAGTGTGGGGCGCGCCCCACTGGTGGGGAATAGAGACATGACAGGTGGGGCGCGAGGAACGGGAGGGAATTTCACTTTAATTTTTTTTTTTTTAAGATTTTTTTTAAGATTTTTTTTTTTTTTACTATGCTTTCATTTTCTATACACACTGTAAATCACTTTGTGATTCTGTCTGTGAAATCCGCTATATAAATAAATGTAAATTACTTTTAATTTTTCCTGTAGGCTTTACATTTCTAGGTAGGAGCAAAAGTTTGACAGACATAGCAACAGTAACTAATGGGGGCGGGGCTAAGCGGAACAAACTTGACGAGACAAGCGCAGCAAAATGAAAAGCTGTCCCACTGTCAAACGACACAGTTGCGAGACGTATATGCAACATTGTAAGTGATCTTGAGGAACAACTCGGAGACAAATGAAAAGAAAGTCGTTTTGCTTTACAAGTGGACGAAGCTACTGACAGCAATAAAGACTTCCTGTTCATCGCATACGTCCGCTTTGTGAATGGTGAGTCACTGTGCGAAGATTTGCTGTTTTGCAAATACATCAAAAATAGAGCCTCTGCTGATGAGCTGTTCAAGATAATGGACAGTTTCCTCAAAGAACACGACCTTAAATGGGAAAACTGTGTGGACTTTTGCTCTGATGGCGCACAGACCATGGCAGGGTCAAGAAACAAGCTGCAGGCTCTAATAAAGAGGGTTGCGCCAAATGCGCATTGGACACACTGTGTCATTCACCGGGAAGAACTCGCGTCATGGCAGCTCAGCCCCGAACTCAATGAGGTTTTAACAGATGTGAGCGCGGTAAATTTGATCAAAACACGACCACTGAAAGCGCGACTGTTCTCTGCACTGTGTGAGGAAATGGGAGCTGATCATACAGCCGTGCTGTTTCACCATACTTGCCAACCTTGAGACCTCCGATTTCGGGAGGTGGGGGTGGGGGCGTGGTTAAGAGGGGAGGAGTATATTTACAGCTAGAATTCACCAAGTCAAGTATTTCACACATATATATATATATATATATATATATATATATATATATATATATATATATATATATATATAAGAATACTTGACTTTCAGTGAATTCTAGCTGTATATATATATATATATATATATATATAAATAAGAGAAATACTTGAATTTCAGTGTTCATTTATTTACACATATACACACACATAACACTCATCTACTCATTGTTGAGTTAAGGGTTGAATTGTCCATCCTTGTTCTATTCTCTGTCACTATTTTTCTAACCATGCTGAACACCCTCTCTGATGATGCATTCTGCTTCGTCTCCTTGTTGTGTGCGCAGTTGTGCACTGCACTCTCTTAAAGCCCTAGATGTTAATGTCACATATGCATGTACATTAGATGACAGTATTGCCCTGTTTAAGAGTGTCACAACATTGCTGTTTACGGCAGACGAACTGCTTTACGGTAGACGAAAACGTGACTGCTGTTGTTGTGTGTTGTTGCCGTGCTGGGAGGACGTTAATGAAACTGCCTAACAATAAACCCACGTAAGAAACCAAGAACTCGCCCTCGATCATTCTACAGTTATAACGTGATTGGGCAGGCACGCTGTTTATATTGTGGGAAAGCGGACGTGAAAACATGCTGTCGACACGTCACTCAGGTACGCCTGAATTTCGGGAGATTTTCGGGAGAAAATTTGTCCCGGGAGGTTTTCGGGAGAAGCGCTGAATTTCGGGAGTCTCCCGGAAAATCCGGGAGGGTTGGCAAGTATGTGTTTCACAGTGAAGCAAGGTGGCTCTCCCGGGGCAAAGTGCTGTCACTTGCCCTGTCTTGCCAAATGCATAGCTCCTCCTTTTTTTTTGCAAAGATTGCAAAGTGGCACTTTTATTTTATTTATTTTTAACTTGATGCAAGTTATTTGATTTATTATTGAACTTGATGCAAGTTATAACACTTTTATTTGATTTATTATTGAACTTGATGCAATTTATAACACTTTTATTTGATTTATTATTGAACTTGATGCAAGTTATAACACATTTTTTGATTTATTATTGAACTTGATGCAAGTTATAACACTTTTGTTTTATTTATTATTGAACTTGATGCAAGTTATTTTATTTATTATTGAACTTGATGCAAGTTATACCAGGCAGCACGGTGGAAGAGGGGTTAGTGCATCTGCCTCACAATACGAAGGTCCTGAGTAGTCTTGGGTTCAATCCCGGGCTCGGGATCTTTCTGTGTGGAGTTTGCATGTTCTCCTCGTGACTGCGTGGGTTCCCTCCGGGTACTCCGGCTTCCTCCCACCTCCAAAGGCATGCACCTGGGGATAGGTTAATTGGCAACACTAAATTGGCCCTAGTGTGTGAATGTGAGTGTGACTGTTGTCTGTCTATCTGTGTTGGCCCTGCGATGAGGTGGCGACTTGTCCAGGGTGTACTCCACCTTCCGCCCGATTGTAGCTGAGATAGGCTCCAGCGCCCCCCGCGACCCCAAAGGGAATAAGCGGTAGAAAATTGATGGATGGATGGGCAAGTTATACCACAACTGCACAGTTATTTTATTCATTATTGAACTTGATGTTATGTTATGTTATTGAGTTTGAATGTATACAACTTGATGTTACTTGATGTTCAATAAATTTGAAAATGTTAAGCTTGGCATTAGCGTTCTGTTAGGCCGATGGGGGCAGGTGGGGCTTGAAAACTCCCCCTTGTCCAAAGTGGGGGATGACAAAAAAAGTTTGAGAACCACTGGGTTATAGCAATTTGAGTCAAGATGTTATAGCACATGAAGGGACTCATGCTGACTTAAGGGGGGAGTGTGTAACCCATATGGAAATATAGTGTCACAAATATATTCGCCTATTATTAATTTATAATATATGGTGTGCCAAAGTCACTTTTGGTCACTTAAAAAATTTTAAAATTGATTTGTCAAAGTCATGTGGTCACGACAGGTTTAAATTAATGATGCATGCACGCAGCATGTTATTCACATGTTGGCCAGTAGAGGTCGCATGCACCTTTGTCACCTTTGCCTTCACTGAACGTCACAGTGAAGGCACGAGTCATATCGTTGTGTTGCAAAGACAAGGTTTATACGTTAAAATACTTGTCAATTTTCAAACCGAGTGTTGGAAAAGCAGCATAAGATAGCCTGGTCCCAGTGGGAGTTGGGTTGCTGTGTTTTGTGCTGCTGAGAACTCCAGTAAGTGTTACTTTGTAAATGAGGCCTACAGAATATAACTGTTAGCTGTTAGCCTAGCATCCTGTTAGTGCTAAAGAGAGGAGTCTGATAACAAGACACAGAGTTAAGATGTACAAAACCAATTGGAGTAATATGATGTATTTAAAGAATGCCTTGTGACATGTTAGCATGTTGCAGTTCGATAACTTTATTGTATTTTTTTTTTGTGTAAAAAATATGTATATTTAATGTTACTGTGTTCAGCCTTATGTAGTGAGCAGAGAAGCTGCATTCATTCCAATGCTGCTTGTCATGCTGCTTAAAGGGGAACTGTTGATACATTTCATTTATTAAATTGATACAGTTAAAATGATAATCATTATAATACATGATGACCAAAATGTGATTTCAGTTAAATAATCACTTATTTTATTTTGTGATGGTTTAAAAAGTGATAATTCACAGTTCATAATTTAAAGATAAAAAGGTAAAAAATCCTTAAATGGATGTAACTCATTTCATTCATTGAAGTCTTAAGTAAAAGGTGAAGCTACTATAATTTTCATGATTTGATGCTGCTGTTAAAGTCTTACAGACTTATATGGAGTACAGTGTGAACCGACCAGTATTCATATGTCCATGACAAAATAGTTAAAATGAGTAACTGTGTTTATTGATTTAAAATTGAAGTTAATATGGTACCATATGGAAGAGAACTAAGAGTAAAAAGAGTATTCTAACTGATTACATTCTGTACTGCTATGTGCAGATTAATTTTTTTGTATGATCCTGAAGTCTGGTTCCAAGCTGGACTTGAGTTAAGATGGCGAGTCAGTCCCAGTGAGTGAGAGTCTGCGGAGAGGGAGCGTTTGGATGTGGTGTGGCCAGCTGCATCGGTCTCCACACTCTGCAGTGATCTATAACTGAACTGATCCACCATCAGAGTCGCAAGTATCGAACCGAATCAGTATGGAATAACGGATTACAATAGAACTAAGGATTCCCAACAAAGGAATATAGACAGTGTTCAATTCATTACTACCCGGGTAGATTGTATTTTTTGAAAGGACAATTTAAAAAGGACATTCTTCTATTTTGCTACTTTTGAATTTTGCAACAGAGCTCTATTTTTATTTCATTTTTGGGGGGTATTTTCAATTTAAAAAGCACACTGGTCATGTGTTATCGTTTATTATTGTGCAATAAATTTGCCAGCAGTTCTGTGGTCCACTAAGTACGTAACGTCTCATTGCGAGTCCCTCAATTATACAGCCAAGAACCTAGCAATCTTAATTGTTGTACTAACCTGCTATCCTACAGTAGGGGTGCTACATAAGTAAGCAGCAAGCACAGTACAGTTAGTAGAACAACTGTCTTTTCATTACTGTGTATTTAGTATGTATGTAGTATATAAGGCTGTGCTTCTGGCTGCAAAGCATTGCACTTTCAAGAACAACAATGAGTAGATGAGTGTTATGTGTGTGTATATGTGTAAATAAATGAACACTGAAATTCAAGTATTTCTTTTATTTACAAACTCCGTTTCCGTATGAGTTGGGAAATTGTGTTAGATGTAAATATAAACGGAATACAATGATTTGCAAATCCTTTTCAACCCATATTCAATTGAATGCACTACAAAGACAAGATATTTGATGTTCAAACTCAAACTTTATTTTTTTTTTGCAAATAATAATTAACTTAGAACACGTGCCAAAGTAGTTGGGAAGGGTAAATTCACCACTGTGTTACATGGCCTTTCCTTTTAACAACACTCAGTAAACGTTTGGAAACTGAGGAGACACATTTTTTAAGCTTCTCAGGTGGAATAATTTCCCATTCTTGCACACAAAAAAGCACATTTAATTAAAAAAACGTTATTATGGTCTTACCTTTATTTATAAGTGTGGGAAGAGTGGTGTTCGTGTTGGAGGAGTTGTGAATGAATGAAATATGAAATCCGTGCTGCAGTCTGCAGGTGTACCTAATGTTGTGGCCCTGCAGTCGTTCACGGCTCCTCCGGCGCGAGCATTGTTGTTTTTGCACTTTTTGGCTTCTTGTTAAGTGACTTTTTTTGGGTGGATTAGGTCTTGCACGTGGAGGGTTTGGGTGTGGGCTTTAGTTGGTGTGGCGCTCCCGTCGGGGGGTGCATTATCCGGCACCAGGAGGCGGGATTACTGCGAGCCTCACACAGTGCGTCTTCGCAGCAGTTTTATGATTGCTCAGCACAAGAAATACGTTACACACATACAGTTGTTGACAAAAAACACTGTACATTATATACCTCAGCTAACTAAACTATGGAAATGTATAATATAGTTCATATAGCAATCAATCTCACTGCACAGCAGGCCAGCAGTTAGCCGAGTCCGCAATCCATGTTGAGGCACAACTGAGTGACGTGCCTCAACTGGCTGCTGATCACCGCACCGTCTTTTCTCAGTATTTGAACGGCAAATGTGAAAATTCAGCGATTTTGAATAAAAATAATCTAAAACTGGTGAAGTTAAATGGAAAATAACTTTATAGTATAATCACTGAATATATATATATAACAATTTAATAAAAAAAATTTATTTTACATTTTTTTTATTTCCATGATGGCAGGTGAGGCCCCGCACGTCACTGATATATATATATATATATATATATATCAGTGACGTGCGGTGAGGTTGATGGCAGGTGAGGCCCCGTCTCACCTGCCTCCAGTGACCGCACGTCACTGATACCCTAGCCTTCCGCCCGAATGCAGCTGAGATAGGCTCCAGCAACCCCCCGTGACCCCAAAAGGGACAAGCGGTAGAAAATGGATGGATGGATGGATATATATATCTGCAATTTAAATGATGCTGCTAAAATACTGTACCTTGTCCGCCCACTGATTTGAAACTTGCACTTTCTCTATATATTGCACTTGTATTTTGAATTGCTTTTTATTGTGTAATTTCAATTTTGTTATGTATTTTTAATCCTGTGTAATTTTAATTGTGGATGTTAAATTTGCCATAAAATGACTACAGATGGAAATTAGCATGGTGCTAAATCTGGGGCAGCCATCTTTAAATGTAACTGCACATTGTCCTTCAACTAAACAAATACGAACAATTACTTAATCTTATTCATCTCGTTATGAGAACCATAAATTACTTAGCTATTTTTTAATGAGAACTTTGTTTTTTATATAATTTACAATGATTTACTTACTCATTTGTCATAATTTTTTTTATTTTATTTACTCATTTATTGATTCACTGTGGTTCGTGTTAAAACTGTTATGATACGAAAAGAGGTAGGATTAAATAAGCTGTGCTTCAGCCTACTTCCGGTATGTGATGTATCATTGTATGCATTTTCGGAATAAACTGACACCATAACCATTGTTAGGGCCCGAGCAGCGGCGCAAGCACCGCAGGTGCGATGCAAAGCACCGCAAGGGCCCTAAAAAAACTGCTCTATTTATTTTTATTATTATTATTGTGTCTGTTTTGATGCTCATTGTCAAATGCTTACAATTTTGTCTATACAGAAAATTGCATGGTTTTTGCTACATGTAATAATTATCTGCAGCTAGGACATGGGCATTAAATGTGTTTTAATTTGCATTAAAAAGTATAAAATTAGATCTGGTACTACCTGCAGAAACCCTTGCTCACTGAAAGATATGCATCAGCTGAGGGATAACATGTCACGACCCAAATACGACTCTGGACACAGATGCAGGATTTCGGAAACAGATATTTATACGGACAAGGGAAGGGGTCCAAAACGGGAGAAACAAAACAGGCTATCAGAAACAGAACTAACCTGACCTCTAAACTAAAGAAAATATCAATAACTCAAAACGCTCCGACTGCAGAGGAAAAAAGGTGCTAAGAACAGAATATATCAATACAACAAAAAGCGCTCCGACGGAGGCGATGCTAGGAAGCTAATCTTACCTGACAAAAGTTTACAAACAAAGAATTTGTAAACGTGGCAATGGCTGTGGACAAGACTGTGGCAAAGGAACGCTGGAGGTACGCACAAGAAGATACGAAACACTCTGGCACAGGACAGAAGGAGGACGAGACATTTATACACATGAGGGAGGGTGACACAGGTGGGCACATTCAGGAAAGACATCAGACCAGTGATACAGGAGGAAGAGCAAGTCATCTGAAACGAGAGGGAGAGTTAGTATTTCAAAATAAAACAGGAAGTGACAAGACAACCTGAAACCAGACGAAAACCAGACAGGTGTGACATAACAGTGTCTATTTTGCCACAACAAAAAATATAAAAAAATGTTTATGTACTGACGGACACCAAATTTGGTTCAACTATCAAGTTTGCACATAGCACCATGTCAATTTGCTAGAATTGCTAACCATCCCTTGAATAATTGAACAACCCGTATTTAGAAACGATAGTATCATATTAAGCCTAAAAGGCACGCACTTTGTCCCGTATTTTCATGAGAATGTAAAAATATTAGTAAAATGTCAATGTAATAAACTAACGACAGGCTTTATCAGCAAACATATTCCTAGCCCTTTCCTGTACGGTCACCAATTAGAGAGTGAATTCACCAACTCCTTAATCGTGGCCGTAACTACCATTGAGGACACCGAGATCATGTCCTCTGTGAGTGACAAAAAGAACTGACTGCAAATATACTTTGTGTAGGACATTGTGTGCGCTGTACAACACCATGCGGTAGATCATCGTCTCTCAATATATGATCTTTGGTCACTCCAACAACGTAACGCAATGAAGTCCACTTTTACTTTACACATTATCCGATCCGAATTGTGCTGTCAACATAGCATTAACAATAAATGATACTGACGTAACTAATGTTGCTTTAACATGAATTGATGTGATGTAGTGTGAAACGCTGTCGGTATAATGCTGTGGTTGTGTTAGTCACCTAAAGGCAGAACACGCGCTCGGCGTAAGGCTTTGTGATCAGTGGGGAGCCCATTTTGTGTGAGAAAAAACACATTCATGTAAATTATTGAATGACAAGGCACTTCATGTACAATTTTACCCCACATGTATCCCTGGCCACGTCACTGTTAAGAATATAAACACAAATTTTCCACATGGACTTCCGGTGTCTCCGTGGCTGGCGTCATTAGTACTGGCTTTGCAAAGCAGAAAGTTTTGGTTCCAAAAATTTGGTATGGTTTTTAAATTTATGTTTTAATGACGTAAACATTGTTTAATACGCTAAACTTCGGCGTATTAATAAAAAAGTGGACTGTTACAAAATCATGCAGATTGTCAAAGATGTTAGATAATATAACAAATGATAATTCTACCTCAATAAAAGCTTTTGTTCCAATCTACTTTATTTATATAGCACATTTAAAAAAAAAAAACATTTCAGAAAGTGCTGCACAGGAGTTAAATCACACATTTAAAAGCAGGATAAAACTAAGGAGGGTTAATTGTAAAAAAAACATTGAACTAAAAATAGAATAAATACATAAAAGAAAAGAAAATAGACTAAAATCACACAATTCTCCTGCTGGTTTAAAAGCCAAGGAGTAAAAATATTATTTAAGACGTGATTTAAAAGACTTTAAAGAGAGAGCCTTCCGAATAGCAAGAGGGATATCGTTCCAAAGTTTTGGAGCACGATCCCCGCTGAGTTTTAATCATGGATTACCTGCTCAAAGTCATTAAAAGACTAAACTGATTTATTGTTTGCTAAGAGTCTTAAATTATAAAAACTGGATCATAAAACAGTGTTAATCTGCTGTTCCAAATTTAAAATCATTATCCAACTTAAAACCGAGATTTGTGCCGGTGGGTTCAAAATAAGGCACAGGGGTCCAGGTCACTGGGGTGAGCATTCTGGTTTACTTTTGAATCAAATAAAATTACTTCCGTGTTGTTCTCATTTAAATTCAAGAAGTTTACTGTCAACCTTGCTTTAATGTCCTCAAAACAATTTAAGTGGTTTTAAACATGTGTCACTTTTCTTTTTTTAGAGGGACATGGATTTGTGTATCATCAGTATAAAGATGATACAATATAATATATTTTTAAAAAAAGTGGCTGGCTGGTTTGGTTACCGACATGCAGACGGCATGCATTGGCTTCTTCCCCATTGAGGGGCTCCGTCCCCTGGCCGGGACTCGTATTGGCACGTTGCTGTGTGGATGGCCGGTATGCGGTGAACGCAGAAAAACTGCACAGGCCCCATGCCCAATGTCTCTTGTTTGCATGTTGGCGTTTGGGCTGACTGGCGGGCTGGCGCTGGCTATTCTCCGTGATCCTGTTGGCGTGTGGTTGCCGGTCACAGTTTGGTGCTGGCTGTCTGGGGGTATTGCAGCTGCTGTTTCTGCTGCCGTTTGTTTGTGGTGTGGGTGCCCGTGGCCGATGTTGTGAATTGTGGCAGCGCGTGCGCATGGTGGTTGTCGGGGATGGCGAACTTGCCGGCTTCATATTTGTTTATTGTCGTGCCGGTTGGCTTGTCGAGTGTGGGCCTGGGCTGCCCTTGCGCCCTGCCGTGCCGCCCTTCACGCCCGGTGTGACGCCGTCGTCTGGGGCGGGCTTGTCGGGTGTTGTCCCTGGGTGACTGGGGTGCGCGGCCTGACCTGTGGGCCTTGGGGGAGGAGATCGGCTGGTTCTCAGTGGGCAGTGGGTGCCGGGGCTTGATCGCTGTGCCGCCGGCCTGTGTATGGATTTGTTGTTGTATTTTTGCATTTGTGTGTGTGTGTGTGTGTGTGTGTGTGTGTGTGTGTGTGTGTGTGTGTGTGTGTGTGTGTGTGTGTGTGTGTGTGTAAATGTGTGTATGTATGTATATGTGTGTGCATGTATGGGTATAGGTATGTGTGTGTTTATAAATGTGTGGTCCGTGCCCGTGTGGCCCGACCTTGCGCTGTGGGGTCTCTGTTGGTGACTTGGTGTGGTGGCGGCGCAGCCCCCGTGTCTGGTCTGGATGCTGTGTCTCGGTTGTTTGGGCGGTGGTGTGTTTGTGCGGGTTTGGGTTGGGGTGGGGGGCCTTTTGGTTGGGGGGGTTGTTGGTGTCTCTTGTTTGCGTGTTGGCGTTCGGGCTGACCGGCGGGCTGGCGCCGGCTGGTCTCCGTGGCCCTGGTGGCGTGTGGTTGCTGGTCGCAGTTTTTTTTTGATCGCTTTGATTTGATTGGCTGGTGCTGGCTGTCTGGGGTTATTGCGGCTGCTGTTTCTGTTGCCGTTTGTTTGTGGTGTGGGCGCCCGTGGCTGCTGGGTCTGGTGCAGGGGTGTGGCTGATGTTGTGACTGATGGCAGCGCGCGCGCGTGATGGCTGTCGGGGCTGACGAACTGTGTATATGTATGTATATGTGTGTGTATGTATGTATGTTTATATATGTGTATGTGTACATATGTGTATGTATATGTATATATGTGTATGTGTGGGTATGTATACGTGTATGTGTGTATGTGTATGTATATATGTATGTATGTATGTATGTATGTATATTTCTGGGGGTACGCTCTGGGCCTGCCTGTCAGACGGGGGTCGACGCCTCAGGCTATTGCATCCGAACTGCGTGTCTGGAGCTCCTGGGTCCCGCTGTCCATCCCTTCCGGGTGCCCGTCTTGGTTGGGGCCTGTTGGGCCTAGTCCCTGCGTCTATTGTGGTAGCTTGGTGCTGCAAGGTATTCCGAGGTGCTGCGAGTCGGCCAGTTGCTGGGGTAGTGACCTTGTTTGTCAGCATGTCTGTGATCTTCTTTTAATTCTTTTTTTTTTAAATTAATTAATTAATTAATTTATTTATTTATTTATTTTTTAATATATTTTATTAATATTATTTTTTAATTTTCCCCTCCCTCAGGGGGGGGGCTCGGCGGGGCGGTTGCTGGTTGTTCCATCTCCATCGTTGGGGTCCCTGCGGGTGGGGTGGGTGGTTCCCGTGGCCCTGTGCCTGGGTGGTCCTGCGGCGGCCGGTTTGGGTGGGGTGGCCGGGGGCTGGCCTCGCCGCGCTCTCCGGGGGTGGGGGGTGGGCTCGTGGGGGCCCGGCTGCCGGTGGGGCGGGGGCGGTCTTCCCGTCCGGTTGCGGGGAGTCTCTGGGTCCCTCGGGCGGGGCGTCTCGCCTTTCTGCCCGTGTGGGGTGTGGTCTCTCGCTGGCTTGGGGTCTGGCTGTCCCCTGCTTTTCTCGTGCCCTGTCCTCTGCCGGGTGCGTCTGTCTGCGGCCTGCTGCTGGCCCTTGTGGGCGGTACGGTGGGTCGGGCTCTGGGGTTCCTGTCGCTGGCCGGCTTGGCTGCGTGGGGGCGGTGGTCCCTGGTTCCCTGGGCACCACGCCTCCTGTTTGTGGGTTGGGCTCTCGGGGGTGATGGGGCCGTGCTCTGGCTCCCACGCACTCTGGGAGTCGAATGTATTGTACATGCAAATTCACATATGCTCACATACGTACATAGGTACCTACGCTCCCACATACATACACAAATACAGTACATATTTACCTACCTAATGTTCGTACATCCACACGCACATTCAATATACAAACATACACATACACATACTGTACATATACATTCACTGTACAAACACATATACACATTCTGTACATATACATGCATTGTACAAACACATATACACATTCTGTACATATACAAGTACATATGCATACTTACACTCATGCACATAATCACGTTTCATCAAACATATATTAACGTTGTTGCCCTAGGGTAAACTGGGTGTAACACATGGCACACTGACAAAGCTTAACCTATTGTGACTATAACAATCTACAAGGTTAATGTAGGTTGCTTCTCTTTCTCCCCCTCCATTTTTCTGCATTCTTTCGTATCTCAAGTTATCATTACGTATATGTATTGTTGCATTTAAACAACTGTATTGTTGATAATAAAGGTAAATTATTGGTATTGTTCATTATCAATAGCGCTATTTCTATTGGTATTTGTATTGATCCATTTGTAGTGTAATAATGCTCATTGTTATTTCTGTATTATTTTTTATTTTTCGCTAACTGCTTATTTGCTATTACTTTTACCATCATATTTGTACATGTCATATTTGCTGATGTTGCTCTATTGTTGTTGTTGTTGTTGTTGTTTGCTGTTGTTGTTTTTGTCTCTCTGTCTAATCCCCCTCTTGTCCCCACAATTTCCCCCTCTGTCTTCTTTTTTTTTCTTTTTCTATCCCCTCCTGCTCCGGCCCGGCTGCACTAAATGATAATATAAATACATTTAATAAAGTCAAATACAAATAAGGCAACAAGAGAAGTATCCTACACTTCTCTTTTGTAAAGTAAATCTGAACAGCCGACATGGGCATCTCCATCAACTATATGATTTGCCTGAGAAGCTGGACAGGACATAAAAAAAAAAAAAAATAAATAAATAAATAAATGTGTGTGTATATATGTGTATATATATATATATATATATATATATATATATATATATATATGTATATATATATATATATATATATATATATATACAGTCGCAATCAAAAGTTTACATACACTTGTAAAGAAGATAATGTCATGGCTGTCTTGAGTTTCCAATACTTTCTACAACTCTTATTTTTTTGTGATAAAGTGATTGGAGCACATACTTGTTGGTCACAAAAACATTCATGAAGTTTGGTTATTTTATTAATTTATTATGGGTCTACTGAAAATGTGACCAAATCTGCTGGGTCAAAAGTATACATACAGCAATGTTAATATTTGGTTACATGTCCCTTGGCAAGTTTCACTGCAATAAGGCGCTTTTGGTAGCCATCAACAAGCTTCTGGCAAGCTTCTGGTTGAATTTTTGACCACTCCTCTTGACGAAATTGGTGCAGTTCAGCTAATGTGTAGGTTTTCTGACATGGACTTGTTTCTTCAGCATTGTCCACACGTTTAAATCAGGACTTTGGAAGGCCATTCTAAAACCTTATTCTAGCCTGATTTAGCAATTCCTTTACCACGTTTGACGTGTGTTTGGGGTCCTTGTCCTGTTGGAACACCCAACTGCTCTCAAGACCCAACCTCCGGGCTG
The DNA here is from genome assembly GCF_033978685.3 of Nerophis lumbriciformis. Lineage (NCBI taxonomy): Eukaryota > Metazoa > Chordata > Actinopteri > Syngnathiformes > Syngnathidae > Nerophis > Nerophis lumbriciformis. The sequence goes on along the minus strand of NC_084551.2, from coordinate 41,533,421 downwards.
ATGATTGTAGGTTATCCTGAAGAATTTGGAGGAAATCCATCTTTTTCATTGTCCTATTTAAAGCACAAATTCCATTGGCAGCAAAACAGGCCCAGAGCACACTACTACCACCTCCATGCTTGACGGTAGATATGGTGTTCCTGGGATTAAAGGCCTCACCTTTTCTCCTCAAAACATATTGCTGGATATTGTGGCCAAACAGCTCAATTCTTTTTTCATCTGACATCACATGGACAAAGATAAGACTTTCTAGAGCAGGAGTCTCAGACACGCGGCCCGCGGGACGTTATTTTGCGGCCCCCACCTTAATATGAAAGTTTAATGTTAGTGCGGCCCGCAAGTTTGATATGAATGGCGCTTGACAGTGTTGTGTGCGGAGCTGAAGGAATCTACCAATCACAGTGTGGTAACATACTTGCCAACCCTCCCGATTTTCCCGGGAGAATCCCGAATTTCAGTGCCCATCCCGAAAATCTCCCTGGGGGAACCATTCTTCCGAATTTCTCCCGTTTTCCACATGGACTCCAATATTGGGGGCGTGCCTTAAAGACAGTGTCTTTGGCGTCCACTTTGACTCCATACGTGCCGGCAAAGTCACGTAGTGTACGAGGCTTTTACGCTCACACAAGTGAATGCAAGGCATACTTATGTGAGCCATACAGGTCACACTGAGGGTGGCCGTATAAACAACTTTAACACTGTTACAAATATGCGCCACACTGTGAACCCACACCAAAAAAGAATGACAAACACATTTTGGGAGAACATCCGCACCGTAACACAACATAAACACAACAGGACAAATACCCAGAACGCCTTGCAATACTAACTCTTCCAGGATGCTACAATATACACCCCCGTCCCCCCAACCCCATCCCCCACCCCCCAACCCCGCCCACCTCAACCCTCAACTGCTTCCTCTCTCCAGCTCAACTATGCGAGAGGAAGCGCTGCCAGGTGTCTAGCAGCAAGAAGTAGGCAAGAGAAGCCATGTTCAGGTTCACAGATTTATTTATTGTTACTTCTCACATAGTGTGTTGTCTGTCTAATTGTAATAAATGTAGACGAGGCGTGTTGGCTGAGTTCTCAACGTTTACTCACATAGCGTGCTCATAACCACATTCTAGCTGCCGACATGGATTTCACCGGGGCTACCGCGCATATTGTCACTACTGTTGCATGCTGGGTAGTGTAGTTCTTATATTCCCTAGATCATAACATCACAGTAAGTATATGTATACATTGTTGCTGACTGGAGAAATCGAAATATTATTATTATTACTTATGAGTGATTTATTTACTTAATTCTCATTTTGTTCATTTATATTTATATTTTATTTTGTGTTGAAAATAAAAATAAAGACATTTAAAAATATTTTTTTTAAGAAATCTTTTCTTGTGGCCCAACCTCACCCAGACTCTGCATCCAGTGGCCCCCAGGTAAATTGAGTTTGAGACCCTTGTTCTAGAGGAAAGTTCTGTGGTCAGATGAAACAAAAATTGAGCTTCTTGGCCACAATATCGAGCAATATGTTTGGAGGAGAAAAGGATAATATAAATGATAATATCCATCCATCCATCCATCTTCTTCCGCTTATCCGAGGTCGGGTTGCGGGGGCAGCAGCCTAAGCAGGGAAGCCCAGACTTCCCTCTCCCCAGCCACTTCGTCCAGCTCTTCCTGTGGGACCCCGAGGCGTTCCCAGGCCAGCCGGGAGACATAGTCTTCCCAAAGTGTCCTGGGTCTTCCCCGCGGCCTCCTACCGGTCGGACGTGCCCTAAACACCTCCCTAGGGAGGCGTTTGGGTGGCATCCTGACCAGATGCCCGAACCACCTCATCTGGCTCCTCTCGATGTGGAGGAGCAGCGGCTTTACTTTGAGCTCCCCCCGCATAATGATAATATAAATACATTTAATAAAGTCAAATACAAATAAGGCAACAAGAGAAGTATCCCACACTTATTTTTTGTAAAGTAAATTTGTACAGCTGATATGGGCATCTACATCAACAATATAATTTGTCTGAGAAGCTGGACAGGACAAAAGAAAAAGTGTTGCATGGGCTGCAGCATGTGCACTGAAAACAGGATTAGTCCAAGGATCGAGCCCTGAGGGAAACCACAGGACATTATGTATATGGTGCTGGGATACCAATGATTTCAGCCTTTCAAATTTTCTCTTGGACAAACTATTTTTGACCTCGGCCTTTGTCAAATCCTAGTTACGGCCCTGTCCTTAATCAGTGGTGGTGTAATGGTACATGCATGTGCCTCTTGTGGCGCAGAGAGTGGGTTTGATCCCCCACCAGATTTTTGTCCAGAAAAGTATGTTTGGCGATCACTCATGACGATCGCTCATGACGACGACAACATTTATTGTGGCAAACAAGTCCAATGCGGGCAGCGCAGGATCTTCCGTAGTGTGTCCTCAGGCCATGCACGTTCAATTGTTTCTTTCTCCAAACTTTGTTGCACAGCACTAGCTGTCCGAGCGGTATCGTTTTTCCAGATGGGACATTATTTTGACCCCTTTGGGGGGCTCGGCATGAGAGGAACTCACCATGCCCCTGAGGTCCCACACTACAGCACACCTGCTAGTTCTAGTCCCCGTGCACAGTTTTTTGTGGCGCCTCATAGTGGCCAGCTGCTGGGGTAGTGGCTTTGTGTTCCGGCGTATCTGTGATCTCCTCCATCCATCCATCCATTTTCTATCGCTTGTCCCTCTCTCCTCCTTTTTATTTATTTGTTATCCTCAAGGGGGAGGCTTTGCCCTTTTGTCCATGCAGGGGTGGGGTGGATGGGCTGCTGGTTAGCGCCTTGCATGGCAGCTCCCACCATCAGTGTGTGAATGTGTGTGTGAATGGGTGAATGTGGTAATACTGTCAAAGCGCTTTGAGTACCTTGAAGGTAGAAAAGCGCTATACAAGTATAACCCATTTATCATTTATTTATTTATGGTTCTCGTGGCCCCATGCTGGGTGGTCCTGCTGCGCCCGACTTGAGCGGGATTGTTAGGCATGTGGGGGCCCGGTTACTTGTGAATCAAGTGAATCGTGTGTGAGGTTCTGCACATTCGTCCTGTGATAGGTGAATCAAGTGAATTGTGAGGTTCTACACATGCGCTCTGTAAAAGGTGAATCGAGGTGGGGCGAGCCCTTGCGTGCAGTAACCATGTGCAAGCTTTTGTGCATGCGTTTTGTGATGAGTGAATCAAGTTAGTCATTTCACTTTGGTGTGTGACAAAGGTACCCGCTCAGTAAAAATAATCACGTTGACCATCACTACAACTGAGTACTACAGCATGATAGACCTTGTTTTTGTTTGAAGATGAATACTTTGGTGATTCAACACAGTGGTTTGTAGTTTGTCAAAAGCAGTAAGTAACTGCACAGCAGATTGTTGTTGTTGGCTTACGAGATATGTGAAGTGTTTCACTACCTTGAGACGTTGGCCATTGAGCATGATATTGGGAGTGTGTTGAAAAATGCTTGATTTTTCAATGTATTGATGGTGAGTAGGGGAATATGATTTTCGTGTTAAAGGAACTGCGATTATGCCTTAAACAGATTTCAGGTCATGGTAGAGGTGGTCATCAAGCTTCTGGCAAAATTGACATAATGTGACTGAAATGCTGTCATTGTGAGAACCCGTTTACAGGGCCCCACTCAACTAACTGCTTCTTCCAAAACTAAACATTTGTTTCTCACCTCCATGGAGCCTAATTTGGAGTACTTAAAATATTCCGGTTAATACCGGAATATTGTAAGTATTGTGTGCATATTAACACAGGAGTTATCCCTGTCACAAGGGAGCTCTTCTCATGTAACTGCTTTATAACATTGTTCAACATTGGTTTCTCTTTTTCTTTACATGAGCACAGTTCAGGTTTGCAGACGGCAGAGACATTGTACTAATAGTCTTTGGGACCTTAATGTCAGTGGCCCATGGATCAGCCATGCCATTTATGTCTATTGTGTTTGGGGAAATGACGGATACCTTCATACATCACTCTGTACATCAAATCAACACCAGCGACCACAGTGAGTTCACAGAAGGAATAATAATTATCTGACTTAATGATGAACACATTTTCTTTTCTATTTTCAGATTCCACCTCCATGATTTTTAACGCAACCTTTCAGGAGGCGATGGCCACGTAGGACAATAAGTCAATTTAGAAGCTGCCCTTAATGAGACACACTTGATCACTATTCTTTCTCCCATTCCAGCTATGCTGTCTATTACTCCATCATAGGGGTCTTGGTGCTGGTGGCTGCCTACATGCAAGTTGCCTTCTTTACAATATCAGCTGGAAGGCAGGTCCAACGCATTCGCAAGCGTTTTTTCCACAGTGTCATGCGACAGGACATTGGCTGGTTTGATGTCAACGACTCAGGGGAGCTCAACACACGTCTCACAGAGTGAGTTATGTGTAAATTACACAATGCACTCTACTTTGTCAAAGGTTTGCACATGGGTCACGAAAGAACCCTTCTAACTTTTTTGGAGGTTGACGGTTTCTGATTAAAGTACAAATATAGGAATTGGGATGGGATGTTCCGATCAGGATTTTGTGCTGCCGATTCCAATTCCCACCCCCCTTGAGTGAGGTCGACCAATACCAATACTGATACTGGTTGCATCAGGCCCTTCTCCACCGCAGGAACTTTTACAGGAAGGTTCCCGTTTACCATGGTAACCCAGCGTTTTCCATCAAAAACTACCCGTGTTAATGCAGTTCCAGAGGAACTATTTTAGTTTCCTACAAGTTTGGTGGTACTTTGAGGGGGTGTGCTGTCAAACGCCGGTTGTTTGACCACATTTGGGGCGTTCCTAAAACTTTGTATTCTAAATTTGACCATGGAGAGGCAGAAGAGCGAAAGGAACTTTTGTGTGAAATCAGTCTGGTTAGTAAAACTATCTTGCAGTGTTTTTACTCAGCGGTAGTGTGTAAACTAGTTTGCAGTTTAATGTTGTTTATCAGTTTCTACAAACTTAATTTTGGTACTTGAAGCTATTAGAAATGGATGGACTCTGTTGGGTGTATTTACATACATTAGGAATATCAGGTATTTAGCCGGATATTTAAGAGGCAACTGCAGCTGCTCACTGGGACTCAGCAACGTTGTTGTTTGAAAATAAATGTGAAATAGTGGAGGCAGTAAATGAGTGGAACTAACGTAAATCACATCAAAGTAAATACTAATTATTTACTTTGTTAGTAGTAGTAGTAGTAATAATAGTCAGTGACACACTCTTTGTGTCGTTACTGGACTAAACCTAAGTGAACCAAATGCTAATACTAACAGACTAACGCTAAATCTGATGTGTTGATGTTGTCGCCGTGTGATAAAAACTGACATTCAATATTTATGTATTGTTATTTACAGCGAAAATGGACCATACATACTTGCCTAGTTTCATAAATTCACAATATACTTAGGGGACGACTTTATGACTGTGGACACTGTTGTAGGTGTTGGTGGTTTATTTCAAACATGTATATAGTTACAATATGATACAGTACATATTTTCATTTTGTCATTACAACATGTCCTAAAAGGTGTGGACATAAGCTTACTTTTTATCAATCAATCAATCAATCAATGTTTATTTATATAGCCCTAAATCACAAGTGTCTCAAAGGGCTGCACAAGCCACAACGACATCCGCGGTACTGAGCGGATGTAAAATTTATGTAAAATTCGGTACACTTTGTTTTAAATCATATAATTTTGTATCCTATTGCTTTGTATGTTATTTACATACACTTTAGTAGAATACATATGACCTGTTATTGTCTGTTTATTTACATGGTGTCAATGTAGAAATATACTGTGCCACTCATACATACGCCATCAGCCTGAACTGGAAACAAACCACACACTTTTACAGTAAACTATAGTTCCAGGAACTTAAAGTTCCTGATCTTTTGGTGTAAAAGGGCCTATGTAATAACTGTATTTTTTCTGTTTATTTATGGTAAGGGTTGTCTACAATTTAACTATATCGATATTTAAACAAGTTCCTAATTATCTTTTATTACATCCTGTAGTGGCTATTTCGGCTGGTCAATTACTTCCCATCTATGAAGCACAGTCTTTATGCAACCACGTCAGAAATGATAAGACAGAGTTTGGTGTTACTCGTTAAGTGGGCTGGGTGTCAACTCACTCACTCCCCCTTCACCATCAACTTCTTTATTGAAATCAGAGAACACATTTACATAAAACACATCACTTCCTGTTCTGCTCAGATATAGGCAGCGGCCGCAAACCTTCAAAATAAAGTACCGTTACAATGACACAATATGAATCATACCCTTTGTAGCAAATGGCAGTTACACATACAATTGTTTGATCAAAACAATGTCAACAGTACACAATAAATACAACAAAATAAAAAATCATTTAAATATTTTGTTTCCATTGTCCTTCTGTGTCCTGTCCAGTTTGTAAACATAAAAAAATATATATTTAGAGACAATAAAAATATAAACCTGATCACTTTAGTATCGATTATATACTGATAGTAATGGTTTCGACACCGTCAATTTATGGCTCGACCGGCCGTCATCTTACATGTTGTGTGCTTATTGTGACAATGCTGTCATACAAACAGTTGTTGTTATACAGTATCATCTTATCTCCATCCATCCAACCATTTTCTACCGCTTGTTTATCTCTAGATTCTTATTAATCTAATTTCCTGTTAATATCATCTTATTTCCTACTACAACGTGGGGATTCCTATTGTAATTTTGAAATAGTGTTTCAATAGTATTGATCAAGATTTTGGTCAATTGCTCCATAATAGGAACAATCACCACAACACTTACTATATTACACACAACCCAAATTTAATTATGTGTGGGTTCCAATTGTATATTATGTTTAAAAAAATAATTTTTATTTTTGTATTCATTTACATGGACAGAGATGTCTACAAAATCCAAGAAGGTATTGGAGACAAACTGGGGATGTTGCTCCAATCCATGTCCACCTTCATCTTTTCCTTTGTTGTTGGCCTAAGCAAAGGATGGAAGCTCACTCTGGTCATCCTGGCTATCTGCCCTGTGTTAGGTCTTACAGCTGCACTTTTCAGTGGGGTAATCTTGGTCTCTGTGCATCCTTCAACAAGAGTAAGACTCTTCTTACTAGGCTTATACTGTGTATATCTCTCCCTAGATGGTGACATCATTCACATCTAAAGAACAGGCTGCCTATGCTAAAGCGGGGTCCGTGGCACAGGAGGTACTTTCTTCGATCAGAACTGTGTTTGCCTTCAATGGTCAGCAGAAAGAGATTGACAGGTTTGTGCAGGATGTTGACAATGTAAATGTACATGTACAAAATAAAGCCTGTGGTACGGCCAGTTAAGATTTTCAATCCAGCCCGCTAGACGTTTCAAAAATTATTATTTTTAAACCTTTCACATCGAAACTGTAGCCACCAATATGATAATTAGTGCCATTTTCAGATTACTGCAAATCTTGACCCACAGAAAGTATTCTAATTGTTGAAATCTGCGCTTTTGAGCGATATACTGTCACAGCAGCTGCAGGCAGATGAGGCACGAAGCAGAGTCGGCAGGGTTTGTTTACAGAGCAGCCAGCCTGTAATGCGGGTGTTAGGGACAGACGCAGAAGCAGATTTTTACAACAAAGTTCTGCAGAAAAGAGATATTAAATCAGATTGTCTGCGTTTCTTTAATACTATATTCATATTTCTCTTGGTTTGTTGCATTTTGCTTGATTGTAAAAGATGCTAATTGACGAGGTGGTCTGAGAAGTAAGTAAATATATATATATCCATCCATTTTCTACCGTTTATCCCTTTCGGGATCACGGGGGGTGCTGGAGCCTATCTCAGCTGCAATCGGGCAGTAGGCGGGGTACAGCCTGGACAAGTCGCCACCTCATCACAGGGCCAACACAGATAGACATACAACATTCACACTCACATTCACACACTAGGGCCAATTTAGTGTTGCTAATCAACCTATGCCCAGGTGCATGTCTTTGGAGGTGGGAGGAAGCCGGAGTACCCGGAGGGAACCCACGCAGTCACGGGGAGAACATGCAAACTCCACACAGAAAGATCCCGAGCGCAGGATCGAACCCAGGACCTTCGTATTGTGAGGCAGATGCACTAAATATGTATATATATATATATATATATATATATATATATATATATGTATGTATATATATATATATATATATATATATATATATATATATATATATATATATATATATATATATATATATATATATATATATATTGCGTTTAAAAGTTTACATACACTTGTAAAGTACATAATGTCCTGGTTGTCTTATGAATTTATTATGGGTCGACTGAAAATGTGACCAAATCTGCTGGGTCAAAAGTATACATACAGCAATGTTAATATTTGGTTACATGTCCCTTGGCAAGTTTCACTGCATTAAGGGGCTTTTGGTAGCCATCCACAAGTCTGTGGTTGAATTTTTGACCACTCCTCTTGACAAAATTGGTGCAGTTCGGCTAAATGTGTTGGTTTTCTGACATGGACTTGTTTCTTCAGCATTGTCTTTTGATTGATTCAAACTTTTATTAATAGATTGCACAATTAAGTACATATTCCGTACAATTGACCACTAAATGGTAACATCCGAATAAGTTTTTCAACTTGTTTGAGACGGGGTCCACGTAAATCAATTCATAGTAAATGGTCCACATGTTCTCAATCGGGTTTAAGTAAGGACTTTGGGAAGGCCATTCTAAAACCCTAATTCTAGCCTGATTTAGCCATTCCTTTATCACTTTTGACATGTGTTTGGGGTCATTGTCCTGTTGAAACACCCAACTGCGCCCAAGACCCAACCTCTGGGCTGATGATTTTAGGTTGTCCTGAAGAATTTGGAGGTAATCCTCCTTTTTCATTGTCCCATTTACTCTCTGTAAAGCACCAGTTCCATTGGCAGCAAAACAGGCCCAAAGCATAATACTACCACCACCATGCTTGACGGTAGGTATGGTGTTCCTGGGATTAAAGGCCTCACCTTTTCTCCTCCAAACATATTGCTGGAGATTGTGGCCAAACAGCTCAATTTTTGTTTCATCTGACATCACATGGACGAAGATAAGACCTTCTGAGGAAAGTTCTGTGGTCAGATGAAGCAAAAATTTTGCTGTTTGGCCACAATACCCAGCAATATGTTTGGAGGAGAAAAGGTGAGGCCTTTAATCCCAAGAACACCGTCCTACCGCCAAGCATGGTGGTGGAAGTATTATACTCTGGGCCTGTTTTGCTGCCAATGGAAGTGGTGCTTTAAATGGGACAATGAAAAAGGAGGATTACCTCCAAATTCTTCAGGACAACCTAAAATCATCAGCCCGGAGGTTGGGTCTTGGGCGCAGTTGGATATTCCAACAGGACAATGACCCCAAACACACGTCAAAAGTGGTAAAGGAATTACTAAATCAGGCTAGAATGAAGGTTTGAGAATGGCCTTCCCAAAGTTCTGACTGAAACGTGTGGACAATGTTGAAGAAACCAGTCCATGTCAGAAAACCAACACATTTAGCTGAACTGCACCAATTTTGTCAAGAGGAGTGGTCAAAAATTCAACCAGAACTTGCCAGAAGCTTGTGGATGGCTACCAAAAGCGCCTTATTGCAGTGAAACTTGCCAAGGGACATGTAACCAAATATTAACATTGCTGTACGTATACTTTTGACCCAGCAGATTTGGTCACATTTTCAGTAGACCCACAATGAATTCATAAAAGAACCAAACTTCATAAATGTTTTTTGTGACTAACAATTATGTGCTCCAATCACTCTATCACGAAAAAATAAGAGTTGTAGAAAGTATTGGAAACTCAAGACAGCCATGACATTATGTTCTTTACAGATGTATGTGAACTTTTGATCGCGACTGTATATATACACGCACACACACACAATATACAATAAATGCTCAGGTCTGCATTTGATTGTTCCAGAATACATAAAGTAGTGTTTTCGATCCTCAGCTTTGTTTTAATTGAAACATTTCTCTTGTTTTGTCTTTCTGATGCCTCACAGGTATCAAAAGCACTTGGAGTACGCTAAGAAAATGGGATTAAAGGCAACGCTAAGTGTAAATGTTATCATGGCGTTCACTTTCATGATGTCCAACGTGGCTTTTGCTCCAGCCTTCTGGTATGGGAGCACACTCGTTCTGAGTAATGAGTACACTGTGGGAACTGTCCTTGCAGTAAGTAGAGATGCTCATATGTAGAATGTCATAACTTTCACTTTTATTTAACAATAGTGCTCAAATAGAAGTGGGAAGCTAACAATAATGTTTGTGTGTTAGGTTTTATTCACTGTGCTTCTTGGAGCGTTTGCATTGGGTCAGTCATCACCTAACATCCAATCTTTTGCCAGTGCTCGAGGATCTGCATACAAGGTTTACAATATCATTGACAATGTAAGCTATTCCATATTTTATCATCCTAATTTTATTGCGTCTGAGCTCTGCAGAACAAAAGCACACCTTCTTATTTTTCCTGCCTATTTAATATCTATTGGACTTTTTATTTGTAAAATAGCTTTTAAGAGACATTAGTTACGAAGGAAGAAACACAAAGCACGTACCGTAATATTGTAGATAATCCCTAATAATCAAACAATATCAAACCACAATAATTTCGCAATATTAGCACAACTAAGAATAATTCATACTTGCCAACCTTGAGACCTCCGATTTCGGGAGGTGGGGGGGTGGGGTGGTGGTGGGGGCGTGGTCGGGGGCGTGGTTAAGAGGGGAGGAGTATATTTACAGCTAGAATTCACCAAGTCAAGTATTTCATATATATATATATAAGAAATACTTGACTTTCAGTTAATTCTAGCTATATATATATATATATATATATATATATATATATATATATGTATGTATGTGTGGGAAAAAAATCACAAGACTATTTCATCTCTACAGGCCTGTTTCATGAGGGGGGGTACCCTCAATCATCAGGAGATTTTAATGGGAGTATTCGCATACCATGGTTTATATAGGGCACAGAGTGGGTGGGTACAGGCTGGCGTAGGGGCGTGGTGATTGGCTCATGTGTTACCTAGGAGGTGTTTCCGTCTATGGCGGCATGCTGTTACAATTTCGCTGCGCTTGTTGAGGGATGACAGGTCTGGACGGTAAATAATAAACAGTTTCTCTTTCAAGCATAGGTTGCATCTTTTATTACCACTATTGTAAGGTGTGCTGGATGCAATAATTTGCCATGTTATTGAATATTCAACATTATTGTCTTTGAGGTCCCAAATGTGTTTGCTGAGTTCTGTGGTATTTCGCAGGTTTTGGTTCCTGAAAGAAGCCTTGTGATTGTTCCATCTGGTTTTGAATTCTCCCTCGGTTAATCCTACATATGTGTCGGATGCGTTAATGTCCTTGCGTATTACCTTAGATTGGTAGACAACTGATGTTTGTAAGCACCCCCCGTTGAGAGGGCAATCAGGTTTATTTCGACAGTTACAGCCTTTGTTGGTTTTAGAGTCGCTCTGTCTGGGGGCCGACGGCTCATTTGCAATTGTTTTGTTGTGGTTTGAGATGATTTGTCGTATATTGTTCATGCAGCTGTAGCTCAATTTAATGTTGTTCTTGTTGAATACTTTTCTTAGGGTGTTGTCTTTGGGAAAGTGTTTGTCAATCAGATTGAGGAATTTGTGTCCAATGTTAGTTGAGACGTTTTTGCTGTATGGGGGGTTGTACCAGATGATGTCGTTTCGTTTTCTGTTCTTTTTTGGCTGGTTTCCTGGCGTGGGTTCATAGGTGAGGGTGAAATTGTATCCGCTTTCATCAAGGGCTTTTTTTGAGAAATAACAGCTACCAACCATTCACGAAACCCAACACAACACTCCAATACGTGCACCATGACAGCAACCACCCACCCACCACCACGAAAAGAATACCTACCGGAATCAATAAAAGGCTATCGATGCTGTCATCTAGCAAAGCTGAATTTGACCAAGCAACCCCCCCGTACCAAAAAGCCCTTGATGAAAGCGGATACAATTTCACCCTCACCTATGAACCCACGCCAGGAAACCAGCCAAAAAAGAACAGAAAACGAAACGACATCATCTGGTACAACCCCCCATACAGCAAAAACGTCTCAACTAACATTGGACACAAATTCCTCAATCTGATTGACAAACACTTTCCCAAAGACAACACCCTAAGAAAAGTATTCAACAAGAACAACATTAAATTGAGCTACAGCTGCATGAACAATATACGACAAATCATCTCAAACCACAACAAAACAATTGCAAATGAGCCGTCGGCCCCCAGACAGAGCGACTCCAAAACCAACAAAGGCTGTAACTGTCGAAAGAAACCTGATTGCCCTCTCAACGGGGGGTGCTTACAAACATCAGTTGTCTACCAATCTAAGGTAATACGCAAGGACATTAACACATCCGACACATATGTAGGATTAACCGAGGGAGAATTCAAAACCAGATGGAACAATCACAAGGCTTCTTTCAGGAACCAAAACCTGCGAAATACCACAGAACTCAGCAAACACATTTGGGACCTCAAAGACAATAATGTTGAATATTCAATAACATGGCAAATTCTTGCATCTAGCACACCTTACAATAGTGGTAATAAAAGATGCAACCTATGCTTGAAAGAGAAACTGTTTATTATTTACCGTCCAGACCTGTCATCCCTCAACAAGCGCAGCGAAATTGTAACAGCATGCCGCCATAGACGGAAACACCTCCTAGGTAACACATGAGCCAATCACCACGCCCCTACGCCAGCCTGTACCCACCCACTCTGTGCCCTATATAAACCATGGTATGCGAATGCTCCCATTAAAATCTCCTGATGATTGAGGGCACCCCCCCTCATGAAACAGGCCTGTAGAGATGAAATAGTCTTGTGATTTTTTTCCCACACATACATATATTGCGCTCTACTACGGTATCGAGCACTATTTTTTGGATAACCTTATTAAGACATATATATATATATATATATATATATATATATATATATATATATATATATATATATATATATATATATATATATATATATATATATATATATAAATATATAAATAAGAGAAATACTTGATTAAATTTCAGTGTTCATTTATTTACACATAACACTCATCTACTCATTGTTGAGTTAAGGGTTGAATTGCCCATCCTTGTTCTATTCTCTGTCACTATTTTTCTAACCATGCTGAACACCCTCTCTGATGATGCATTCTGCTTCGTCTCCTTGTTGTGTGCGCAGTTGTGCACTGCACTCTCTAAAAGCCGTAGATGTTGTTGTCACATATGCATGTACAGTAGATGGCAGTATTGTCCTGTTTAAGAGTGTCACAACATTGCTGTTTACGGCAGACAAACTGCTTTACGGTAGACGAAAACGTGACTGCTGTTGTTGTGTGTTGTTGCCGCGCTGGGAGGACGTTAATGAAACTGCCTAACAATAAACCCACATAAGAAACCAAGAACTCGCCCTCGATCATTCTACAGTTATAACGTGATTGGGCAGCCACGCTGTTTATATTGTGGGAAAGCGGACGTGAAAACAGGCTGTCGACACATCACTCAGGTCTGCATGAATTTCGGGAGATTTTCGGGAGAAAATTTGTCCCGGGAGGTTTTCGGGAGAGGCGCTGAATTTCGGGAGTCTCCCGGAAAATCCGGGAGGGTTGGCAAGTATGGAATAATTCAACCAGGCTAAAGTATTGTAATAGGATTTTGATGGATGAATAAGAGAATTGCTTTCAATTAATTTGGGAAAATGTCTGTCCAATTACTATTTTCAGTTGTGTCACTTAAGAGTATTGAAACTTGAAGATATTTTGGTGGACTAATAGTTAATGTTGAAGGGTTTCCAACGATGCAAAGCAGCATCTTATAAACAGGTCCAATGATAGGCAAATAGATAATCCCAACTATCCTCCACTGATCTACCATCCACGGTACCAGCCATTCATTACATCTTCAAAACTTTTTCCCACAAACATGTAACTTTACAGATACCGAGTATTGACAGTTATTCGGAGCACGGCTACAAACCTAGCTTCATAAATGGAAACATTGAGTTCAAGAACATCCACTTTAACTACCCCTCAAGGCCAGAAGTCAAGGTAAGCTCCTCACTGACACTGTTTAACTTAAACTGATATTTGACTGTTCTATATTTGACATTGTATTATGCAGGTATTAAACAACTTATCCCTGGTTGTAAAGAGTGGACAGACCATGGCTTTAGTAGGAAGCAGTGGCTGTGGAAAAAGCACCACAATCCAGCTGTTGCAGAGGTTCTACGATATTCAAGAGGGATCTGTAAGCACATATCCTCACTCTAAAAACATATTCACAATAAATGGAAACTGCTGAATCTCAATGGGAGAACAAACGAGTCCATCAAAACCTTGATAATTTAGGTATTTCTTACAATCAAGAACATTCAAAAATAATATTCTTGTCTTTCTCTTTGTAGATATTTATTGATGACCATGACATCCGTTCTCTCAATGTCCGCTATCTGCGAGAGAAGATTGGTGTTGTGAGTCAAGAGCCAGTCCTTTTTGCCACCACCATCGCAGAGAACATTCGATACGGACAAATCGACGTGACGCAGCAGGAGATAGAGCAAGCTGCTAAGGAGGCCAACGCTTACGACTTTATAATGAACTTTCCTGATGTACAACTTTATTTATGACTTTACTTATGAACATATTTGACTGACACTTTCCAATGATGAGAATGTCTTCCTTGAACAGAAGTTTGAGACACTGGTTGGGGATCGAGGGATTCAGATGAGTGGAGGACAGAAGCAAAGAATCGCAATTGCTCGAGTGCTTGTCCGTAACCCCAAAATACTTCTGCTGGATGAAGCAACATCTGCTCTTGATGTTGAGAGTGAGACTATGGTACAATCTGCACTGGACAAGGTACAAACATATGTTTCGGCACATGTTGAGGCACTTCTCTTCTTTAAACTAAAACATTTTTATTCTAGTTTGTACTCGTGTGGTCCAAACATTAGTTGGTTACTTGGTATGTCCAAATTTGAGGTAACCCTTGTGAGTACATAAAGCACCACCGAATGGCGCCACTGAATGGCCGCTGAATTGAACTTTTTGCACTTTTATTGTCGTTTATGTCATTTGTGTTCTTTAATGTTTCCCTCTTGTTTTCATGTGTTTTTGACCAACTTTTTTTGTCAACGTTTTGTATCTGAACTGCAACATCATCGTTTCCCCATTGTGGGATAATAGTCAATTCTATCCTATCCTATATTTCAGAGGCAGCACAATCGCGATAAACCCAGACAACAATACATTTTCTTTCAACTGCAAGTTTGCCGTAATTACCAAGGTGGACCCATAAGTAGTTTTTTACATCAATAACAGAGGCATGAGACTGATTGTTATTTGTTTAAATTGGACACATGTTCAGCATGGGCAAATATACAGTAAGTCCCCCCAGGATTTCGCCATGTTGGGATTGCGCAAATTCAACTGATACCCGCAAATTATGTGCAGTTTTGCTTAGTCCAATCGCCACATTTTCCCCGCACATTTGACCAATCATCGATAGTAGCACTCGATTGCAACGGAACAAAGTGTTGGAGCACAAACAAAAGTTTACGATCGTCTTTCAACTTTCTAAATGCAGAAATGTGCACAAGAATATCTGCAACTTGTGGATGACAAAGTAGACATCAGACAATAATAATAATAATAATAAAAATATCAACAACAATAAGACAGCCTTTGGTGGTGTTTGTTTTACAAAAAATGCACTAGTGCGTGTGAATTAGTCACGTGTGTGAACAATACAAATACCAGCAGATGGTGCACAATGTTGGATAAGATACGTATTTAATACACTATGTATAAATGTATATGTTGTGAATTAAGATTATATTGACAATAACTTTCAATCAATCAATCAATCAATGTTTATTTATATAGCCCTAAATCACAAGTGTCTCAAAGGGCTGCACAAGCCACAACGACATCCTCGGTATAGCCCACATAAGGGCAAGGAAAAACTCACCCCAGTGGGACGTCGATGTGAATGACTATGAGAAACCTTGGAGAGGACCGCATATGTGGGTAACCCCCCCCCCCCCTCTAGGGAGACCGAATGCAATGGATGTCGAGTGGGTCTAACATAATATTGTGAGAGTCCAGTCCATAGTGGATCCAGCATAACAGTAAGAGTCCAGTCCACAGTGGGGTCAGCAGGAAACCATCCCGAGCGGAGCAGCGCAGAGATGTTCCCAACCGATATACAGGCGAGCGGTCCACCCCGACCCCGGACAGCCAGCACCCCATCCATGGCCACCGGATCTGTGTGTCTCCCCTTCCACAAGGGATAGGGGGGAGCAGAGGAGAAAAGAAAAGAAACGGCAGATCAACTGGTCTAAAAAAAGGGGGGCTATTCAAAGGCTAGAGTATACAAATGAGTTTTGAGATGGGACTTAAATGTTTCTACTGAGGTAGCATCTCTAACTGTTACCGGGAGGGCATTCCATAGTGCTGGAGCCCGAATAGAAAACGCTCTACAGCCCGCAGACTTTTTTTGGGCTCTGGCAATCACTAATAAGCCGGAGTTCTTTGAACGCAGATTTCTTGCCGGGACATATGGTACAATACAATCGGCAAGATAGGCTGGAGCTAGACCGTGTAGTATTTTATACGTAAGTAGTAAAACCTTAAAGTCGCATCTTAAGTGCACAGGAAGCCAGTGCAGGTGAGCCAGTATAGGCGTAATATGATCAAACTTTCTTGTTCTTGTCAAAAGTCTAGCAGCCGCATTTTGTACCAACTGTAATCTTTTAATGCTAGACATAGGGAGACCCGAAAATAATACGTTACAGTAATCGAGACGAGACGTAACGAACGCATGAATAATGATCTCAGCGTCGCTAGTGGACAAAATGGAACGAATTTTAGCGATATTACGGAGATGAAAGAAGGCCGTTTTAGTAACACTCTTAATGTGTGACTCAAAGGAGAGAGTTGGGTCGAAGATAATACCCAGATTCTTTACTGAGTCGCTTTGTGTAATTGTTTGGTTGTCAAATGTTAAGGTGGTATTATCAAATAAATGTCGGTGTTTAGCAGGACCGATAATCAGCATTTCCGTTTTCTTAGTGTTGAGTTGCAAGAAGTTAGCGGACATCCATTGTTTAATTTCATTAAGACACGCCTCCAGCTGACTACAATCCGGCGTGTTGGTCAGCTTTAGGGGCATGTAGAGTTGGGTGTCATCAGCATAGCAATGAAAGCTAACACCGTATTTGCGTATGATGTCGCCTAGCGGCAACATGTAAATACTAAAGAGTGCAGGGCCAAGAACCGAACCTTGGGGGACTCCGCACGTTACCTTAACATAGTCCGAGGTCACATTGTTATGGGAGACGCACTGCATCCTGTCAATAAGATAAGAGTTAAACCACGACAAGGCTAAGTCTGACATACCAATACGTGTTTTGATACGCTCTAATAAAATGTTATGATCGACGGTATCGAAAGCAGCGCTAAGATCAAGAAGCAGCAACATAGATGACGCATCAGAATCCATCGTTAGCAGTAGATCATTAGTCATTTTTGCGAGGGCTGTCTCCGTAGAGTGATTTGCCCTGAAACCGGATTGAAAAGGTTCACAGAGATTGTTAGACATTAAGTGTTCATTTAGCTGCTGTGCGACAATTTTTTCGAGGATTTTCGAGATAAACGGAAGCCGGTAGTTTACCATGAGGTCAGGATCGAGGTTAGGTCTTTTGAGCAAAGGATGAATAACCGCTTTTTTGAATGCTAGTGGAACAGTGCCAGAGGAAAGTGATACGTTTATAATATTTAGCACTGATGGACCTAATAATACAAAAAGCTCCTTAATAAGTTTCCCAGGAAATGGGTCAAGTAAACATGTTGTTTGTTTTGTCCCATTGACACATCTTAACAATTCCTCTAGTGTTATTTCATCAAAGGGAGAGAAACTATTTTGGAGGGCGGTATCCTTCGTAGATACAGTCGTATCTGTGTTAATAGAACCCAGTTGTAGCTGCGATGCATTGTCTTTAATCTCCTTTCTAATGAGTTCAATTTTCTTATTAAAGAAATTCATAAAATCATCTGCTGAGTGGGTGGAGCTACTGGGAGGAGTCCCTTGTTGGGTTAGCGATGCTACTGTACTAAACAAAAATTTCGGATCATTTTTGTTGAGGTGGATGAGATTTGAGTAATATTTAGCTTTAGCTAGGGTAAGCATGTGTTTATAAGTTATTAAACTATCACTCCATGCTTGATGGAAAACCTCAAGTTTAGTAGCGCGCCATTTGCGTTCCAGCTTTCTACATGATAATTTATGGGCTCTAGTTTCTTCTGTAAACCATGGGGTGCGCCTTTTAGGGGCTCTTTTAAGCTTTAGCGGTGCTATACTATCAATGGTGTCGCGCAGGGCGTCGTTAAAGTTGTTAGTGAGGTTATCAATAAAGCCGACATAATTTGGGAATGGTGCCATTACCGAAGGCAGTAGGCCAGCAAGAGTCATCGTTGTGGCAGCATTAATGTTGCGGCTGCTATAGTAGTTATTATTATTAGTTTGTTGACAATGAGTCAGAACTTCAAATTTTATAAGGTAATGATCGGACATTACTTTAGTATACGGGAGTATCGTATCTTTGGAGGTGGTGACACCCCTGACCAGCACTAGATCTATCGTATTTCCGTTGCGATGCGTAGGTTCATTTATTATTTGTGTAAGACCACAGCTATCAATTATAGTCTGGAGCGCCATGCACTGAGGGTCCGATGGGGTATTCATATGGATATTAAAGTCCCCCATTATGATTATATTGTCGGCGTGCGTCACTAAATCAGCAACGAACTCTGAAAATTCACTGATGAAGTCCGAATTGGGTCCTGGGGGGCGGTAGATAACAGCCAGGTGGAGAGGCAGCGGTGTGACAAACCTCATAGTAAGCATCTCAAACGAGTTATATTTATTATTTAGGTTCGGGGTAAGATTAAAGTTTTTATTGTGTATGAGTGCAACTCCCCCACCCCTTTTAATGGGACGGGCAATATGCGCTCCCGCATAGCCAGGAGGAGACGCCTCACCCAGCGCAAAGAAATCGTCTGGTTTGAGCCAGGTCTCGGCGAGACCAATAACGTCAAGATTATTGTCTCTAATGACCTCATTAACTAATAGCGTTTTGGAAGATAATGATCTTATGTTTAAGAAGCCCATATTATAGGTAGTGGGCTGTTTTGAGGAGTTTTTGTTGAAATTATCCGTAGTAGCAATATTAATAATGTTGTGTTTATTATGTGTAGTGCACTTTAAATAATTTCGACCATATCTAGGAATTGATATGACGGGAATTTTTCGATTGTTTGCTTGATGTTGTGATAAACCGAACGCATCATAACTTGCCACCTCAGTAGAGTGCATGTCTACTTCTGACACAGAAAAAACATTTTTTGAGTTGTGTATTGTTCTAAAATAGTTGCTATGTGTGCAGGTATTATCCAGCCTGGCGCTGGCTAGTTCTATTTTAACTAACTTCTCACCCGGACTAGCGCTTCTTTGAGGATTAGCCTTTCGCTTTGTTGTTAGCCCCGCTCGGCATCCCCGCTTCTGCTTCCGCTCACACCGCTTACGTGTCTTCCGTTGACGGTCCCCGCTGGCACTTGACTCCGCTGCTTTAGAGGCCGCTGGATGTAGCCAGCGAAGAATCCCCATGCTAGCGAGGAGGTCGAAAGTACCCGTATCTTTCAGCCTATAACGGCCCGATCTATCCACATCCAGAATCGTCTGTCGGTCGTATCTGATCACGAAGTGTCCACACTGTGAGCCAGCAATGAAATAGACAGAATTGACGGGTATTTTTGCCAAATCGCTCTACACTTCCAAGAGCGTCTGCAAGCCGCTGCCATCAGGGCGCCGCCATCTTAATAGGCATGTGTAAATATACAATACAGTATCTCACAAAAGTGAGATACTGTACTGTACACACTTCAACCATTTTTACTACAGTACATCTATACCAAGGGAGAAGACTAGAAATTAAGCTAGATATACTTTTGAGTACTCAGTAAACAGCAGGTATAAAAAGTGTCATTTTTATAGTAATGTCCTTTGGGATTTTTTGCATTGTTTGTTCATCTTTAGCATAAATTATTTTTAATTATGAAATGTATGTTTTTTTAATCATGTGAAGGCTGATATGTAATATATAGTATTTTCCTTGCAGTAATACACGTGTACTTTGTTCTGGCAAAGCCTATTTTGCACTTTCTTGTTTGCCATGTTCGTCAGGTGCTCTTCTCAATCTTTGCGTTTGAATTTAATAATTGCAGTAATTAGTACTTTTTCTTCATCAAAGTTCCCTTTTATAATTGCAGAGGGAGGATCACGACAATTTATTGCAACTTTTACTTTCTCCCCTAATTGTATTGATACGAACACTTAAAAAAACCTTTCACTTTCCATTGCAATGTTTGTGAAGAACTTCTGCAAATTCAGGCATCTCAAAAAAGGCCAGAAGATTCTGGGGGGACTAATGCATTTTTGTCAATGTTCAAAAATGTTTAATATCAGATGAAAATGAAGCATAGTTTGTTATAGTTGTTCAAATGCTTTTCTTTTTGGGGTCAGGATTACAAAAAACGATAGGTTGATAGGTTATAAATCATGCTTCTACCCTTTGTAGAAGTAGATTGTTGCATCTAGTCGAGAAGTTGGTTAACTTTGAAATTTCACACGCTATGTAAAAATCTGGACCCTAGTTCTTTGAGCGTGAGGCTGATGTAACAGTTGGTTAGGGGGCGCATAATAAATCAAAATAACATAACATAACATAACAAGAGAGATGACTCTCCATTGCCTGCATACTAGCAGTTTTGTACTGTTTAGAACGCACAGAAAAGGTATTGAGAAATGTTCTTGTCTCACATAAGGATTGTGGATGATGAGCACCCTTCCAAAAAACTTCAAAGTTTCATGCAATTTATACAAAAGTGTTATGTTTTGTGCAGGTCAGACAGGGTCGGACCACCATAATTGTGGCCCATCGCCTCTCGACTATCAAAAACGCTGATATCATTGCTGGCATACAAAATGGAGAGGTTGTTGAGTTGGGGACTCATAGTCAGCTGATGGAAAAACAGGGTGTCTATCACACTCTCGTCACTATGCAGGTAAACTTTTACTCAACGTTTGGGTGATGTTTATATTTTTAAAACTATCAACTTTGTACTTTGCCATCATTTCCATCTTACAGACAATTCAAAAAGCAGAGGAGAAGGATGAGTTTCAGCAGCATGAAAATACACCACTGTCAATAACTTTCTCAGAATCTTCTTTGCAAAAAAGGAAGTTTTCCTCTGCTGACTCAGAGGGGAAAAAAGAAGAGAAAGAAACGTTGGTAGATGCTACAGAAAAGACAGTGGATGTAGAATTGGTACTGGAAATGTCTCAATTTGCTTTACAAATAAGAAGGGAGGGAATTGATCCAGCTCTTTGTCCCCCTTTCTACAGGATGAAAAAGTTCCACTTGTGTCATTCCTCGAAGTGATGCGTTTCAACCTTCCCGAATGGCCTTACTTTTTGTTTGGAAGCATCTGTGCTGCACTCAATGGAATGATGCTGCCTACATTCGATATCATCGTCGCCAAGTTCGTTGTTGTAGGTTACAACTTCTTCCAAACAAGATTGCTTTAATTTTGGACAAAATCACAGAAAGTGGCTTTTTAAACCAGGGGTGTTCAAACTACGACCCGCTGACCAAGTGTGAGACATCATGAGTTTAATAAGGAATCATGCCAGCAGGGGGATTGCATTAATTTTAGAGTGCGGCCACCGCTGCTGCTCACTGCTCCCCAACAAGAGGATGGGTCAAATAGAGGGAGTAATTTCACCACACCTAGTGTCTGTCACTATCAGTGGTACTTTTTTTAAAAGTCCCAAATGTTTTGATGCTGCTATTTTGCCGCCATCTACTAGAAAACATGAGTTTTTCTTGGTCAATGATCTATTGTTACATTCTGACTGAAATCATGCATTTATTTATATGACTTGCAAACAAATGCAAAAAAATCCAACCAACACAAAGTGTCAACAGACATGGTCACTGAACTTTGTGGATATTATACAAATGTCCATACGCCATAAAAACATCTAAATTGCACCCATTCACATCGATTACAAAGCATGATGGGAAAAATGCAAAACACGCTCCACTTTTATCCATGTTTGCCTCATTTTAACTGAATGATATATCTGATTGAATCCAAAACACGGTAGTAAACAAGGTAGAAGTCTCTCACATACTCTTCCAATTATATTAATTATATATCTATTATACTTATATAATAGGTACACACAAATAGGAATACATATTTATATATATAATATATATATACTGTATATAATATATATAGATAAATATGTATCTATATATATATATAGATAAATATGTATCTATATATATATATAGATAAATATTTATCTATATCTATATATAGATATAGATACATATGTATCTATATCTATATATAGATATATGTATCTCGGGGCGGTATGGTGTAGTGGGTAGAGCGGCCGTGCCAGAAACCTGGGGGTTGCAGGTTCGCTCCCCGCCTCTTGACATCCAAATCACTGCCGTTGTGTCCTTGGGCAGGACACTTCACCCTTGCCCCTGGTGCCGGTCACACTGGTGAATGAATGATGAATGAATGATAGGTGGTGGTCGGAGGGGCTGTAGGCGCAAACTGGCAGCTTCGCTTCCATCAGTCTATCCCAGGGCAGCTGTAGCTACAAATGTAGCTTACCACCACCAGGTCTGAATGAATGATGGGTTCCCACTTCTCTGTGAGCGCTTTGAGTATCTAATAATAGAAAAGCACGATATAAAATCTAATCCATTATATATATATATATATATATATATATATATATATATCGTGTGTATTTGTGTGTGTGTGTGTGTGTGTGTGTGTGTATATACAGTCGCGATCAAAAGTTTACATACACTTGTAAAGAACATAATGTCATGGCTGTCTTGAGTTTCCAATACTTTTTACAACTCATAATTTTTTGTTATAGAGTGAGTGGAGCACATACTTGTTGGTCACAAAAAACATTTATGAAGTTTTTTTTTTTTTTATGAATTTATTATGGGTCTACTGAAAATGTGACCAAATCTGCTGGGTCAAAAGTATACATAAAGCAATGTTAATATTTGGTTACATGTCCCTTGGCAAGTTTCACTGCAATAAGGCACTTTTGGTAGTCATCCACAAGCTTCTGGCAAGCTTCTGGTTGAATTTCTGACCACTCATCTTGACAAAATTGGTGCAGTTCAGCATAATTTGTTGGTTTTCTAACATGGACTTGTTTCTTCAGCTTTGTCCAACGTTTAAGTCAGGACTTTGGGAAGGCCATTTTAAAACCTTAATTGTAGCTTAATTTAGCCATTCCTTTACCACTTTTGACGTGTGTTTAAGGTCATTTTCCTGTTGGAACACCCAACCGCGGCCAAGACCCAACCTCCGGTCTGATGATTTTAGGTAATCCTCCTTTTTCATTGTCCCATTTACTCTCTGTTAAGCACCAGTTCCATTGGCAGCAAAACAGGCCCAGAGCATAATAATACCACCACCATGCTTGATGGTAGTTATGGTGTTCCTGGGATTAAAGGCCTCACCTTTTCTCCTCCAAATATATTGCTGGGTATTGTGGCCAAACAGTTACATTTTTGTTTCATCTGACCACATAACTTTCCTCCAGAAGGTCTTATCTTTGTCCATGTGATGTCAGATGAAATGAATGGCCTGAATGGCTTAATCAGGCTACAATGAAGGTTTTAGAATGGCCTTCTCAAAGTCCTGGAACAATTCTGAAGAAACAGGTCCATGTCAGAAAACCAACAAATTTACCTGAACTGCACCAATTTTGTCAAGAGGAGTGGTCAAAAATTCAACCAGAAGCTTGCCAGAAGCTTGTGGATGGCTACCAAAAGCGCCTTATTGCAGTGAAACTTGCCAAGGGACATGCTGTATGTATACTTTTGACCCAGCAGATTTGGTCATATTTTTAGTAGACCCATAATAAATTAATAAAAGAACCAAACTTCATGAAAGTTTTTTTGTGACCAACAAGTATGTGCTCCAATCACTCTATCACGAAAAAATAAGAGTTGTAGAAATTATTGGAAACACAAGACAGACATGACATTATGTTCTTTACAAGTGTATATAAACTTTTGATCGCGACTGTATATACAGTACAGGCCAAAAGTTTGGACACACCTTCTCATTCACAACACAACTGATGGTCCCAACCCCATTGATAAAGCAAGACATTCCACTAATCAACCCTGATAAGGCACACCGGTGAAGTGAAAACCATTTCAGGTGAGTACCTCTGACACCATCGAGAGAATGCTAAGAATGTGCGAAGCACTAATCAAAGCAAAATGTGGCTATTTTGAAGAAACTAGAATATAAAACATGTTTTCAGTTATTTCACCTTTTTTTTGTTAAGTACATACCTCCACATGTGTTCATTCATAATTTTGATGCTTTCAGTGACAATCTATACAATCAATAGTCATGAAAATAAAGAAAACACATTGATTGAGAAGGTGTGTCCAAACTTTTGGCCTGTACTGTGTGTGTGTGTGTGTGTGTGTGTGTGTGTGTGTGTGTGTGTGTGTGTGTGTGTGTGTGTGTGTGTGTGTGTGTGTGTGTGTGTGTGTGTGTGTGTGTGTGTGTGTGTGTACGTGCGTGTGTGCGCGTGTGTGTGTGTATACACACAGTTACTTTACATGCAGTCGACTTTCGGTCCTCGGCCAAATTATTGCGGCCCCCAAGTCAAAACGTTTGGACACCCCTGTTTTAAATGATCAACACAAAATTGTGAACCTGCTTTTTTCAAACTTTCAGGTGTTTTCGACTTCTGATCAAGAGGAGATCAGAAAAAACTCTGTCTTCCTTTCCCTAATGTTTGCAGTTATTGGAGTTGCATCTTTTTTTATCGTATTTCTTCAGGTATGCATGCACACATTTTCCACAACATGTTAGTACAGTGTAATCACAATTAAAATAAGTTGAGCATTAGCCATAGTTTACTGAACATAAGTCATGAAAACAAAACCCAAAAAAGCAATGCTAGCTTTTACAAAACCAGTGAAGTTGGCACGTTGTGGAAATCGTAAATAAAAACAGAATACAATGATTTGCAAATTCTTTTCAACTTATATTCAATTGAATATACTGGGTTCCGCTAATGCCGAGCCTCCCAAAGGGGTCAAAAAAATATCCCATCTGGAAAAATGGTACCGCCGGGTTGTGGAACAAAGTTTGGAGAAAGAAACAATTTTGGCCTGCATGGCCGGAGGACACAATGTGGAAGATTCTGCGCTGCCCGCATTGGACTTGTTTGCTACAATAAATGTCATCGTCGTCATGAGTGATCGCCAAACACGTTTACACCGGATACCTTTCTTGACAAAAACCTGGTGGGGGATCAAACCCATTTTCTGGGCCACAAGACGTACATACATGTACAAAACCCAAAACCAGGGAAGTTGGCACGTTGAGTAAATGGTAAAAACAGAATACAATGATTTGCTAATCCTTTTCATCCTATATTCAATTAAATAGACTGCAAAGACAATATATTTAATGTTCGAACTGATAAACTTTGTTATAGCTCATTTGAAATTTGATGCCTGCAACATGTTTCAAAAAAGCTGGCACAAGTGCCAAAAAAAACTGAGAAAGTTGAGGAATGTTCATCAAACCCTTATTTGGAACATCCCACAGGTGAACAGGCTAATTGGGAAAAGGTGGGTGCCATGATTGGGTATAAAAGCAGCTTCCATGAAATGCTCAGTCATTCACAAACAAGGATGGGGCGAGGGTCACCACGTTGTGAACAAATGACTGAGCAAATTGTTTAACAACAACATTTCTCAACCAGCTATTGCAAGGAATTTAGGGATTTCACCATCTACGGTCTGTAATATCATCAAAAGGTTCAGAGAATCTGGAGCGATCACTGTACGTGAGCCCAAGACCGAAAACCAACCTTGAATGCCGTGACCTTCGATCCCTCAGGCGGTACTGCATCAAAAAGCGACATCGGTGTGTAAAGGATATCACCACATGGGCTCAGAAACACTTCAGAAAACCATTGTCAGTAACTACAGTTTGTCGATGCATCTTTAAGTGGAAGTTAAAACTCTACTATGCAAAGCCAAAGCCAATTATCAACAACACCCAGAAACGCTGCCGGCTTTGCTGGCCCCGAGCTCATCTAAGATGGACTGATGTAAAGTGGAAAAGTGTTCTGTGGTCTGACTAATCCATATTTCAAATTGTTTTTGGAAACTGTGGACGTCGTGTCCTCTGTACCAAAGAGGAAAAGAACCATCTGGACTGTTCTAGGCGCAAAGTTCAAAAGCCATCATCTGTGATGGTATGGGGGTGTATTAGTGTCGAAGGTAACTTACACATCTGTGAAGGCACCATTAATGCTGAAAGGTTCATAAAGGTTTTGGAGCAACATATGTTGCCATACAAGCAAGGTCTTTTTCATGGACGCCCTGTTTGTATTTCAGCAAGACAATGCCAAGCCACATTCTGCACGTGTTACAACAACGTTGCTTCGTAGTAAAAGAGTGCGGGTATTAGAATAGAATAGAATATATCTTTATTGTCATTGTACATTGTACAACGAAATTGTATGCAAAACTAATTTAGTGCAAATTCATAATAACACATAAAAACATAAGAACATAGATAAATAGATACAAATACCAAGCACACAGCTCACATGCACAGTCATTATTGTCTTGTGTTCAGCGACACTATTGCTCTAGACCGAGTCCAGACCTCTCATTGAAAATGTGTGGCGCATTATGAAGCGTCAAAAATACCATAACGGAGACCCCGGACTGTTGAACAACTTAAGCTGTACATCAAGCAAGAATGGGAAATAATTCCACTTCAAAAATTGGTCTCCTCAGTCCCCAAACGTTTACTGAGTGTTGTTAAAAGGAAAGGCCATGTAACACAGTGGTAAAATGCGCCTGTGCCAACTTTTTTGCAATGTGTTGCTGCCGTTAAATTCTAAGTTAATGATTACTTGCAAAACCAAAAAAAATGGTTTCTCAGTTCGAACAATATATATCTTGTCTTTGCAGTGTATTCAATTGAATATAAGTTGAAATGGATTTGCAAATCATTGTATTCTGTTTTTATTTACGATTTACACAACGTGCCAACTTCACTGGTTTTGTAGTTACTACAGCAGGTTGCGGCAAATATTGTACAGTATATGATTATAATGTATGTTGAACATCAACAACATATTGTCGTACTTATGGCCACTGAATAAACAAGTTGACAACATTTTTGTCCACTCTTTAAGAATTAACTTCATATTTCCACAGTGTTTTAAGTGTGTTCATACCTTTCTGTTTCACAGGGTTTCTGTTTTGGTATATCTGGACAGAACCTGACTATGAAACTGAGACAAGCGTCTTTCAAGGCCATGTTGAGGCAGGTGAGTGTGTCAATTATTTCTCATTGGACATGAATATTATGTCAAAAGGATTGTTAACTTGTGATCCTGACTGGTGATTCCAAATATACACATTGTTAAAAAAACTAAGTCTTACGATCATTACAGTGTAAGTCCATGTCAGTCACATATTAAGTTGTTCAGTGGGTATCGATCAAATTCATCTGCTGCTGTACAAATGAGACAAACAACGTAGAAGTGAGAGGCAATTAGCAAGACACCCCTGATTGAGAAATGCTTTAGCAGATAGTGGTCACAGACCATTTTGGTCGCCTCACTTTTCAAATTTTGGCTTGTTTGTCATTTTTGCAGTGCCCTAGCTGCTTGTGGTAGCATGAGGTGATATGTGCAGTTCCATCGTCATGTCTTTCATAATGATTGTGAATGATAGGCGAAATTCCACAAAAAGTGCAGTTCCCCTTTAAATGTACAAACCCCGTTTCCATAGGAGTTGGGAAATTGTGTTAGATGTAAATATAAACGGAATACAATGATTTGCAAATCCTTTTCAACTAATATTCAATTGAATACACTATAAAGACAAGATATTTGATGTTCAAATTCATAAACTTTATTTTTTTTTGCAAATAATAATTAACTTAGAATGTCATGGCTGCAACACGTGCCAAAGTAGTTGGGGCATGTTCACCACTGTGTTACATGGCCTTTCCTTTTAACAACACTCAGTAAACTTTTGGGAACTGAGG
The DNA here is from genome assembly GCF_033978685.3 of Nerophis lumbriciformis. Taxonomy (NCBI): domain Eukaryota; kingdom Metazoa; phylum Chordata; class Actinopteri; order Syngnathiformes; family Syngnathidae; genus Nerophis; species Nerophis lumbriciformis. The sequence goes on along the minus strand of NC_084551.2, from coordinate 41,505,082 downwards.
AGACACATTTTTTAAGCTTCTCAAGTGGAATTATTTCCCATTCTTGCTTGATGTACAGCTTAAGTTGTTCAACAGTCCGGGGGTCTCCGTTGTGGTATTTTAGGCTTCATAATGCGCCACACATTTTCAATGGGAGACAGGTCTGGACTACAGACAGGCCAGTCTAGTACCCGCACTCTTTTACTATGAAGCCACGTTGATGTAACACGTGGCTTGGCATTGTCTTGCTGAAATAAGCAGGGGCGTCCATGGTAATGTTGCTTGGATGGCAACATATGTTGCTCCAAAACCTGTATGTACCTTTTAGCATTAATGGCGTCTTCACAGATGTGAAAGTTACCCATGTCTTGGGCACTAATACACCCCCATACTGTCCCATCACAGATGCTGGCTTTTCAACTTTGCGCCTATAACAATCCGGATGGTTCTTTTTCTCTTTGGTCCGGAGGACACGACGTCCACAGTTTCCAAAAACAATTTGAAATGTGGACTCGTCAGACCACAGAACACTTTTCCACTTTGTATCAGTCCATCTTAGATGAGCTCAGGCCCAGCGAAACCGACGGCGTTTCTGGGTGTTGTTGATAAACGGTTTTCGCCTTGCATAGGAGAGTTTTAACTTGCACTTACAGTTGTAGCGACCAACTGTACTTACTAACAGTGGGTTTCTGAAGTGTTCCTGAGCCCATGTGGTGATATCCTTTACACACTGATGTCGCTTGTTGATGCAGTACAGCCTGAGGGACCAAGGTCACGGGCTTAGCTGCTTACGTGCAGTGATTTCTCCAGATTCTCTGAACCCTTTGATGATATTACGGACCGTAGATGGTGAAATCCCTAAATTCCTTGCAATAGCTGGTTGAGAAAGGTTTTTCTTAAACTGTTCAACAATTTGCTCCCGCATTTGTTGACAAAGTGGTGACCCTCGCCCCATCCTTGCTTGTGAATGACTGAGCATTTCATGGAATCTACTTTTATACCCAATCATGGCACCCACCTGTTCCCAATTTGCCTGTTCACCTGTGGGATGTTCCAAATAAGTGTTTGATGAGCATTCCTCAACTTTATCAGTATTTATTGCCACTTTTCCCAACTTCTTTGTCACGTGTTGCTGGCATCAAATTCTAAAGTTAATGATTATTTGCCAAAAAAAAATGTTTATCAGTTTGAACATCAAATATGTTGTCTTTGTAGCATATTCAACTGAATATGGGTTGAAAATGATTTGCAAATCATTGTATTCCGTTTATATTGACATCTAACACAATTTCCCAACTCATATGGAAACGGGGTTTGTATTTAAAATACTTTAATCCCCCCTTAAATAATTTAAATAATGCTCTCAACTTAAAACATAACAAAAAGCTTGGGGACCACTTGTATCTCAAAATACTCGTAAGTTAAGGTACTCATAAGTTCAGGTACCACTGTACCAACAAATATCACAGCAATGGATGCTCTCAATGGTGACCCATTATTTCTATCTTAAGCAGGCAACAGCTTTAATGTGTTGGAACATAAACAAAAGTTTACAATCGATAAGCACAAGTGTGTTGGGCCGTGTATTCAATGCCTTCACCAAAAGCTAATAAGGAGGAAAGCTTCACACATAAAGAAACAGCGTGAGCGTGAGCCGCGGGAGCTATTTTGTGGATAATTAAGTAGATTTAAGTATAATTAGGTGGCATCTGGTTAATGTTTTTAGTTTCTACTGATAATGCTTAGATTATTTTTCTCTCAACAAATTAATAAAATAAATTGTAATCAATCAAGAGTTTCAACTTTTTTATCAATTCCATGAGATCTGGAAAACAGCTTACTGGTTTTTCTCTTAGGACCTTGGCTGGTTTGATAACCCCAATAACAGTGTTGGCGCTCTCTCAACAAGGCTGGCCTCTGATGCTGCTCAAGTACAAGGGGTAAGGCACTTCTTGCTCTAGTATACACATAATGTTCCTTTACCATACTGATCAACATTGTTTTCTTTGGTTTAGGTTACGGGATTACGTTTGGCCGCCGTCGTCCAAAATATTGCTAACCTGACAACCTGTCTGATTGTTTCCTTTTTGTATGGCTGGGAACTAAGTCTGCTCTTACTAGTCATAGGTCCGGTCATGATAGCGGGTGGAAGTGTGCAGGCGCACTTGATAGCTGGGCACACTAGAGAGGACATGAAGGAGCTGGAGATGGCTGGAAAGGTAGGCATTTGGTGGTGGATATGTTCAGCTCAACTGCGTGGTGCCTACTCAGCTCAGCACTGTTTTACTCCACAGTAACCCTTTTACACTTTCAAAACCTGAAACAAATTGTTAGTCAGGGTTATTACAATGTGTTGAGCAAATTTCATAGGGATCACGTAGAACACTGTTGGTCACTCACTACTTGAGCAAATTCATCAATCCCGTCATTCACTCTCTCCACATTGTTGCAGCAGTCTGGTTTTCTTCTGTCATCAAGTTATCTATTGAATTAATTGTGTCTCCTTAGTGCAGTGCTTCTCAAATGGGTGAGGCATCAGGTAGAACCTACCGTGTCTTTTTTCATGCTTTAACGATACCAGTAATTATCCAGCTAGGTGACATCCGACCAGGAAATATGGCAAATTATTGGGTTTTAGGAAATGGTTATATATAGCATCTTAAACTTTAAACGTTAAAGATTAGTAGTCCTAAACTCTTTATTTGGAAAAAGTCAACAACTAGCTTGACACATGCAGCTTGTTAAATTTGAAACTATTCTACAGTGGAAAATTGACAGGTCCAAACTGAGGCAAGCTGAGTACCATGTGCTTGTGCTGGCTACTATTGTGCTTCAAGTGTGCTCCTGTGGTATACAACATGTGTGTTTTTATGATGCGTCTCATCAGATTTTTACAGAAGCCACTGACAATATCCGTACTGTTGCATCTCTGACCAGAGAGCCATTGTTTGAATCTTTGTACCACAACAACCTCAGCGTTCCATTCAGGTATGTGACTTCCCACATCCACTGTGTATGAATATTTGAAAAGTTAAAAACATATATTTGTACCTTTTCCTTTTCTCTGCAGGAACTCCCACATAAAAGCCCATGTGCAGGGTGTAGCCTTTGGCTTATCCCAAGCCATACTATACTTTGCTTATGCAGGATGTTTCTACTTTGGAGCTTGGCTTATTGACAAAGGACGAATGAATGTTGAGGGAGTTTTCTTGTGAGTGTAATCCATTTTTGGAGATCATCTGTCTTCTGTCAAACAATTCTACAACACTGGACAAAACATAAACACTAATGTGCCCAGCCTTACAAAATATAAATTTTCCTAATGTGTAAACTGAATGTCTTCTCTCAGAGTTGTTATGGTGCTTATATATGGTGCTATATCTGTTGGAGAGACCAATGCTTTCACTCCAAACTATGCCAAAGCCAAAATATCAGCCGCTCGTATTATGGTGCTTCTGAAAAGACAGCCAGCTATTGATAATCTCTCAGAAGAAGGACAGACACTGGTAAGCAGTTAAAATCCTCACATGAGATCAAGTACTGATTATAAATCTACAGTCTTAATACATGTTCTCTCTTGCTTCAAATGCCAGGAGCAATTTGATGGCAACGTGCAATTTGAGGGTGTCAAGTTTAACTACCTTTGCCGCCCTAATGTATCTGTCCTACGAGGGCTGAACCTGAAGGTGTGCAAGGGAGAGACATTGGCACTGGTAGGAAGCAGTGGCTGTGGAAAAAGCACAACCATCCAACTTTTGGAGAGGTTCTATGACACCACGCATGGAACAGTGGTGAGAAGACAAATACACCTTTTGGCATTCTTAATGAGTACTTCACTGCACAAATAATCTCTAGAAAAAGACACACACATGCTACTTGTTGCGACAGCCACGTGAGAGACAGTAATTGGATTTATTGCTTTTTTTTTTGCTCCCTTGGAAAATACTAATACCTTGACTTACAGTCCAGTGCATGATATAAAGGCATCACTTTGGTCAAATTAACTTCACCAAAGTAGAGGAATAGCTGTAAGCATACTTACTTAAGACTAAAACTAAGTGGGAGTTATTTTTACCAACATTAACTTGGTCTTTATAACTTTAGCCTTGCTTAAGACTTAGCAGGACTCATCCTTGGTTTTGTCTTATTTGGTCTTCCAGATGCTTGATTCAAAGAGTGTAAAAGAGCTGAACATCCACTGGCTGAGGTCTCAGATAGGTATTGTGTCCCAGGAGCCTGTGCTGTTTGACTGTAGCTTGGCTGAAAACATCGCCTATGGAGACAACAGTCGCACTGTAACTATGGAGGAGATTAAGGCAGCTGCTGAGGCAGCCAACATTCACAGTTTCATTGAAAACCTGCCAAATGTAATCATGTTTTTGTCTTGAAGACTTCCTTTTTTTTTTGCTTAACTAACCAAACTTTGGGGAGTTATACAATTAATTTTTTTAAGCCAAACATTGAAAATAATTTCCAGTAAAAGCACCAGCAACCATTCTGGATATTATTAATAATCATTTTGGTAATGTTTATTAATACATGGACCAACTTTCCTTGTGTTTGCTTGAGCAGAAGTATGACACTCAGGCAGGCGATAAGGGGACCCAGCTTTCAGGTGGTCAGAAACAACGAATAGCCATAGCCCGAGCCATCCTCCGTAACCCCAAACTGTTGCTTCTGGATGAAGCCACGTCTGCACTCGACACTGAGAGCGAGAAGGTGGGCTTTTTTTCTTTTCTAGAATAGCCATGCATTCTTCCATCTCATTTGTTTGACTTTTGTCTATTCTGTTGCTTGATCCAGTTGGTGCAGGAAGCATTGGACAAAGCAAGGCAGGGCAGGACATGTATCGTTATAGCCCACCGTCTGTCCACCATCCAAAACGCGGACCTCATTGCTGTCATTAAGGATGGTTTGGTGGTAGAACAAGGAACACATCAACAACTGTTAGCCAAAAAGGGAGTCTATCACAAGCTGGTCACGACCCAGATGGGTCATGGATGGGAAGACACACATTAAGACAAGTCATAATTAAGTTGAAATGTATTGCTTGAATGAAAAGACAGACTGGGGCTTATCGTTTCAGTTAAACAGAGTGTATTTGCTACGAATGCGTTTTTCTATTAGTCAGTCCCTCCAGGATTTTGCAATGTTGCGCTCGCGGCAATTTTCGCAAATTCAACCAATCCCTGCAATTTCCCTGAACTTTTTCGCCAATCAAATTTGTCCAAGCAGCACTCAAATGCAACACAACTGTCTAACCAATCAAATGTCTCCGTGCAACGCCAGACACCTTCACTTCCTTATTTCATTGACAGAGATTTATTTTAACTTTAGAAACCTGCTCGGGAATGTCTGAAATAAAGCAGATATCAAGGCATAATAATAATTTTAATAACAATTAACGATAAAAGAAAATAAGACAGACTTTTGTGGCGATTTTTTTTACAAACTATGCAAAAATGTTTGTGAATTGGTCATGTGTATAAAATATGCTAGCAGAGTGTGCACAATGTTGATTAAGATATGTTTTAAATACAGTAAGTCTAATTTTACACTTCATGAATATATTGAAAATAACTTTAATAGACATGCAGTATCTCACACTCAAAAGTGTGTACACCCTTCAACCAGTTTTACTACTCTATACATATTTAAGGGAGAATACTAGAAATGAAGCTTGAATATGATTTTCCCAGTGTTTTGTTCATTTGCTTTTTTTTCTTCCGCAAATTTTCCTTTTATAATTATAGAGTGAAAATCAGTAACTTTCACTTTCTTCTACATTGTTATTGCAACAACCACCTAAAAAAGACCTGCACTTGCCATTGCAATTGCAACTGTTAGGTGCTGTTGGTCTTGAACCCCAAGATGCAGAGATGGGAGGCGTAGCACAGGTAAATATGACTTTAAGGTCAAAAGAAAAAATGGTGCTGTAACCGGGCTTTTATTTACGTTTATTTACGAGTTAGAATACATTAAAAAAATACATCCGTCATCATGTCTTTCATGTAATGATTGTGAACAATAGGCAAAATTCCAAAAAAAAGCAGTTCCCCTTTAAAACATTTGCCACAATTTTTATAAAATGCCCCTGCATTTTAGGCCGCAACAGTCACAAAAAACCTGCGAAACCCTGGAGAGACTGATTGGTCCACAAACCTCCCCCCAACCCGTGACCCCAAGAGGGACAAGTGGTAGAAAACGAATGGATGCTTCAATCAGGTTCACACAGGGACTGTTTTATCACCATGTCCAGTTTGAGGTCTATGTAAAGTTCAGTCAGGACACTTATAGTACAATAGTAACTTATTTGGTTTTCATGCGGCGTCTCTGTTTTAGTACAATTAATGTAACGACGTGGTCGCATAGTGATGCGGGTGTGGTTCTCCCAAGGATGCAGACGGCTTCGGACACAGCTTGCAGGTAGGAAAATGATTTATTTAAAAATATAAATCATTCGATGAACAAACAAAAGACGTGCAAATAGCAAAAGGCAAAAATAAAAGGACTAGCGTGGGAGCTAGCAGGCAAAATGGCATAGCGTGAAAAGCTAGCGGGAATCAAAGTTGTCGTCATCAGTTGTGTAAGAACAAACTAGGAAGCCAGACCGAGTGAGGCCAGGGCAAAGACTAAATAGCCCTCTGATTAGTGCCCGGGCAACAGGTGCGCGTCCCGAACACTAACCAGAGGCAGGTGAATGTAATCAGTTGACATGGCAACTGAACACAAACAAAATCAAGGTGCTGAAAACATGTGACTCAAACATAAACAAACTATGATCCGGGCAGCGGATCGTAACAATTAACCCTGTAAGACCCGGACATAGAAATACATGAATAAAAAAATATTCAACCTGTCAGATGGTGCTGTAGGGGGCATTTGGGATATAAAATGAAGTGTTGGCAAATTTTTCATATTTTGATAAGGTTTTATGGAACCGTTGTAACGATACAACGTTGGGTGAAAAGGGTAGCAAAATTTTCCATAAGCCATTTGTATTCATTTTCTGAACAACATGTTCCACATGTTTTCACTTCAGTCAAACAACTAAGGGTTCATTTGAATGCTTATTGCTCATCACCTTGACTCAGAACACTGTAAAATAATAATTATAATAACAACATTACTCATTTTTATGAACAGTCAATTTTATTTGAATCAATGAAAAACACACATTTTCAGGAACTTCTAGGGTGGTCTATGCTGTATATACAAGTTGGCTTTGCGTATGATTTTGGTAATGTGTCATGTGTACAACACTGTTGGTGTGATCAAGTTCTGCATTGTTCTTCTGGCAACCAGCATGCATGTGCTGACTATGTTAACTTGCAGTGAAAGTCCAGGAAACAGTTCTTGCTGTCCGAGAAGCAGAGACGCACTTCACACTTGTGGCATTGTGTGTTGGTGTACCCAGTTGGGCAATGCCTGCAGCGGCCTCTCGTTGTCTTCTTAGGTAAATGCCCAATCTGATTGTGGCGTACATCCAGTGGCAGGTGTCCACACGATTTCTTGTATGGGGTGCTGGTTGGAGCCGAGGATGGTCTCTTGCCAGTGACCGGGCTGCTTGTGACTGGGCTTCCATTGCCTGAAGGTCGTCCTCTCTTTGGAGTGACTGTGTCCACCAGAATGAGAGCGGATGCCATCTGTGCTTGGAACCTTCGCAGGTTAAGCTCAGGTTTCTCCTTGAGAGCTTGGCAGTGCGCTTGTAGAGGAGCCAGGCGTTGACCACAGCAAGTGTGATGGTGTGCCAGAAGATGTACAGGTACCAGCGGCGGGATTTGATGCGGAACTTGTATTTTGCAGTGAACGAGTTTAGCAAATCAACACCTCCCATGTACTGATTGTAGTTACCCACAATGTATGACCTTTCAACTTCAATGTAGGTCTTGTTGGCATTGTCCCAGCGTTGAATCTTCTGCACAGGTTCCGTTCCAGCAAAGTGTGACGGCCCTGTTGTCAAACCATTTGACAGCAGAGATGTTGTGGTTCGCCTCCACTCTGTGGTCGAAGGTTCCTCTCCCTTTCTTCTTCAAGCTCTTGTCATCGTCAAGGTTGCAATTGGGGATGCGGACTTGCCTTGCTGTACCCACATAATGGATGCCAAGCCCAAGGAGCTTCTCGATCAGTGGGACTGATGTGAAGTAGTTGTCTCCATAGATCTTGTAGTTTTGGCCCGCCGGCAGAGTTGAAGCAAGCTTCATCACAACATCACCTGACAAGCCAAGTTCAGATTTGGCTCGGACTCCATTGTTGCTCCCTTGGTAGACATCAAAGTCACACATCATGCCAGAGATTCCAGTTCTCACCCATACTTTGAAGCCCCATGGGTGTGGTTTGCCCCGCATGTATTGTTTGATGCTGCTGTATCTTCCTTTGAAAGCAATCATCATCTCATCCACTGAGTTGTGCTCTTCTGGGACCACCTTCAGGCACTTCTCTCTGAATGAATCAAGCCGTGGTCTGATTTTCCAGAGTTTATCCTTCTTCTCCGTCTCAGACACTGTCAAGTTGTTGACTAGATGTAAGGATGTCAACAGAGCCTGGAATCTGTTGCGGGACATCACATCAGCAACAGGAGGGTACCGTGTATCTGTCTCCCAGTACATTCGACTTCCTGGCATCTGTACGAGGCCCATCTTCAAATACATGCCCATCATCTTCTCCATTTCCTTTGCACTGGTGTTTAGAGGTGTCCCCTTTGTTTGATGGCTGTATTCATTCGTCTGTGATGCCAGAGACTGAATCATGTCTGTGGACACAAACTGACGGAAGTATTCCAGTGGTGTGCGTAGTGTGGTCACGTCTTCAGTCAGAGGTGGACCAGAAAAGTCTGTATTGGGCCTGGTGAAATCTTTTTTCTGCCAGCGATATCTGTCACGGTGCTTGGCATGGGGCTTGGAAGATGTGGCCAGCTGGGGCTCAATGTCTTCAAATATGCATAGTTTAGTTTAGCCTTCTGCCTAACTAAATGTTTTTTTTTACTTTTAGTTTGCAATATTGAAGTGCAAATGTGCACAGACAGAAGGAATAAGTGTGTGTAAATTAAATTATATTGTAGATTCCTGACAAACATATCTATTTAGACTACACAGTATCCTGGTAGGTAAACTAGTCACAAGGGAATATTTGCTACCACATTGACCCAGGGTTGTACATATACAACCAATATAATACATCATCTAAATCATATTTTTTGGAGGTATTTTACAATAATAACGTAGGTACATGTTCTAGACATTATAAAGATCACAGTAAAAAATATTAGATGTATTGTACTTACATTGATTTGATCAATTTGGTCCAGTAAAGAAAAGGGTTGTCACTCTGCGAAGATTTTTAAGTTGTGTGAGATTCTATAGCCTGTGGGCGGTCCTTAAATACAAATTTCGAATGTAAAGTCATTGTTAGACTGAACAATACCCAATGACTATGTTAATGTGGTGGGGTGGGCAAAATGAAAAAACTTTTAACCCTTTTTTAAATAAGATAAAAAAATGTTGTAAATATATCACTGTGGGTCTTAGAGGGTTAAACACACATTGGTGACTGCTGGCTCTGTCCTTGACCTTGAAGATTATTTTTTCTCATGTATTTCCGCCTAATGTAACGGGAGGAAGGAAAGTCTACCAAACATGTAAGACTGCATATAAAGTACAGTATTTTTGGACTATAAAGCGTACTTAAAATCCTTTCATTTTCTCAAAAATCAACAGTGCGCCTTATTAATTCTGGTTGTGCTTATTCTGGTTGTGGTAAATGGTGTGATAAGTGTGACCAGTAGATGGCAGTCACACACAAGAGATTTGTGTGGACTGCAAAAACTGGAGTAAAACAGGGATGTTTGAAAGCCCCGACACTGTTCTCCGTCTTTATCTCTGTTGTGATCCACATTGCATATATTTACGAATACCAGCTGAGCTATTTGAAATTGCATTTCGGCTAGATAGAAAACTGTTCAACCTGAGGAAGCTGCAAGCCAGAACAAAAGTTTCAAGGTCCACAGTGGTAGAATTTCAATATGCCGATGATAATGCAATAGCAGCCCAGAGTGCAGAAGATTTATGCCGATGATAATGCAATAGCAGCCCAGAGTGCAGAAGATTTGCAAGTAATACTGGATGCATTTAACTATGCATACACACAACCTGGACTTAAAATAAATGCAAAGAAAACACAAGTACTCTACCAACCATCGCCTAAGGACATCATCCTGCAACCACCAGCAATAAAGATAAAAGAAGTGACTCTTGAAAATGTAGAAAGCGTCACATACCTTGGTAGTATAATGTTTTCAAATGCTAACATTGATGCAGAAGTCAATCACAGAATCAGGCAAGCTGCTGCAGCCTTTGGAAAGCTTAAGACTCGAGTGTTCCAAAATCATGACATCAGGCTAGATACAAAAATCAAAGTGTTCAGAGCAATTGTCATAACAACTTTGCTATATGGTTTAGAGGCATGGACAGCATATCAAAGACACATCACAGCACTTGAAAGGTTTCAACAGCGATGTCTACGCCAGATGATGAATATTAAATGTCAAGATATGAGAACAAACATCAATGTACTTGAACAACCATGCTTCCCAGTGTAGAGAGTACAATTGTTAAATACCACTGCCAAAAGAGATGTTGTACTGTCAGCTAAATGAAGGGAAAAGAAATGTTGGTGGGCAGAGAAAACTCTACAAGGATTGCTTAAAGAAGACTTTTAAACAATGTGAAATAGATACTACATACTGGGAAGACCTAGCAAAAGACAGAATAACATGGAGAACTGCAGTCAGTGAAGGAGTGACAAAGTATGAGGAGAAAAGAACATCTATGATACTTGAAAAAAGGAAGAGGAGACTGGAAAGAAGGGTCATGCCAAAATGTATATTACCACCTGGTCTGATCTGTCCCATATGCGGCAGAAACTTCAAAGCTCGTATTGGCTTGTACAGTCACTACATAGCACATCATTCTAACAGAAGAGGAGCCAGCAAGCAAGCAAATGACGCGAGCAGGTACCGATAAGCAAGCAAGACTAAAACATTTATGTTTCATTGAGAATATATAACATTACACATTGTCACATACTCTCATGACTGCTGTTGTAGTTGTGACCCCAAGATGCAGGAGACAGCAGGACGACGTGCAAGTAAGTATTTTATTATATAGAAACACAAGTAGCACTAGGAGGTGCAGCAGGGAAGTGCACGAAAACATGCAACTTACAGCAAACTGAGTTAGTAACAGTAACATGTTCAGTACAACAATCCTCCAGCCTTGACTGGAGGGTGAGGCAGGCATAAATAGCAGCCAGCTAATCGGCGACAGGTGAGGAAAAGAGCGCTCAGGGGGACATGCAGGAAAGTGAACGCTAAACAGGAAATAAGCATAAACTAAGAAAAACAACAGAATTTGTGACACCTGACATGACAGATCATCACACACGGCGTTCAAAAATCTGAGAAAATGTTTTACTACGACTTAGCTACGAAGCCGCACGGCTTGATTGATTGTCGGCACGTTACGGCTATCCTAGTCAGATGTTTTGTGGTTCAACATAAGGACCCCAAAATGGCACCTGTTAGGAGAAATATGATCTAGCGTTTTGGTTTGCTATATTATGCTATAGACCAACTTTTCTTGCCTATTGTTACCTGCTGTTGTATATTTGGGATCTGCATAAGTCCCGAAAAGTTGCATGTGTCCACCAGTGTAGTCAATAAACTCCTTCCTCTCTATCCACTTGTTGTGGGGCATTCATCTTCCGCTGTTGCTGTTTCTAATGTAAAGTGACATACAGCTCTAACTTATATCTGACAGTAAACTTGCTATGGAAGCGTTAAAAACTACAACATTATATGACGGGGAGAAGACGCTGTCGAAGTGGAGCCAGGAATGTAAATAAGACGACTCACAAAATGGAAGAGATGGTCAAAAAGCAGCCTGAAAACAGTCTGCAAATCCTAATCTATGTAACATTTTTACCAAAGAACCACCATTACATGTTATGTCGACTACAATGAAGTGTTTCAAATTTAGAAAAACAAAATCACATTATGGCCCCTACAATGCGCCATATAATCCGGTGCGTCTTTTGTATGAAAATAGACCTGTTCATTCGGTCCACCTTATGGTCGGAAGAATATGGTACGTCAGTGTGACATGATGTGTAGTTAAGCTTTCTCACATGGACGTATGATTACATCACTTAATGTAAATAAAGACGTGTGAGCAGACCGCCATTGTCTGTGCGTTCTTGGATATAGCATACCGTATTTTCCGCACCATAAGGCGCCCTGGGTTAAAAGCCGCGCCTTCAATGAACGGCATATTTCAAAACTTTGTCCACCTATAAGCCGCCCGGTGTTGTAAGCCGCATCTAACTGCGCTAAAGGAATGTCAAAAAAAACAGTCAGATAGGTCAGTCAAACTTTAATAATATATTAAAAACCAGCGTTCTAACAACTCTGTTCACTCCCAAAATGTACGCAAATGTGCAATCACAAACATAGTAAAATTCAAAATAGTGCAGAGCAATAGCAACATAATGTTGCTCGAACGTTAATGTCACAACACACAAAATAAACATAACGCTCACTTTCTGAAGTTATTCTTCATTCATAAATCCCTCGAATTATTCTCCTTCGTTGTCCGAATTGAAAAGTTGGGCGAATGTGGGATCCAAAATGTCGTCTGGCGCTGTCTCCCTGCCTCCCTGTCTTGGTGAACGTCACGTGTGTTCGCCTTCTGTCATCCACTGTTCCCACGCAGTTAGCAGTCTAGCTTCGAATGCCCTGTTGACACCAATATCTAGCGGCTGGAGGTCTTTTGTCAATCCACCCGGAATGACGGCGAGTATTGAATTAAGCGCGTAAGCGTGTCTCTTAATGTGATGTTATGAGCTAGCAAATATAACAACTACACTACCCAGCATGCAACGATAGTGACGAGCATGCGCGGTAGCCCTGAGAAGTGTTGTTGTATGCTGGGAGTTAGAATGTGGTTATGAGCACGCTGTGAGTAAACGTTGAGAACTCAGTTAACACGCCTCGTCTGCATTATTTATAATTAGACAGACAACACACTTAATAGGAGCCATTTTGGGGTCTTTACATAAACACACAAATGGAAATGAAACGTCACATATCCCAGCATGCACCGCGCGCTTCTTCTACGGGGAAAAAAGATGGCGGCTGTTTACCGAAGTTGCGAGACCGAAACTTTATGAAAATGAATCTTAATATTTATCCATATATAAAGCGCACCGGGTTATAAGGCGCACTGTCAGCTTTTGAGAAAATTTGTGGTTTTTAGGTGCGCCTTATAGTGCGGAAAATACGGTAAGTGCCACTTTGACAAGTGAGTGTAAATTTAAGACGGAAGTCATAGCAAAGTACGACGGTGCCGTTTGTGGGGCTCTCCCCTTTACCCTCCCCACCTCCCTCACCTCTTACCACCTTCAGAGTCTTGTTGTTGTGTAAGTTAAAATGTTTTATATATTGTCCTCCTGGGTTAATGTTTCTGATCAATTTGAATTTAATATTATTTACATCCCCCTCCCCATGCAGGAAGTAGAAAACACTTTGCGCCCCTCAACTTTCCGCCACGACTATAAATAGTATAATTTGTACTGCCAAGGCGGACAGCACGCCAAGGCCGGGACTAGGTGAAAATTTGCCAATGATACTTGAACTTGCTTTATAAATAATATGTTTATTTAGATAAAGCATTTTTTCTCCTCTGTTGACAGCAGTGTTGGCGCTAGGAATTTTCAAAATGGGGTCCCATGAACCCCATCAAGTCATAAAAATGGGGTCCCACAGTAAATTTTTGGGGTCCCACTTTTTTGTAAGCGTTTTGAAAACAAATTATAAACGTATGCATTATCCTGTTGTATCTCACATTCTGTATTGTGTTTTGGAAAAAGGTTGTCATAAACGTTACTTAATTAATTAAAAGAAATAATAAAAAAAGAAGACAAATTTGTATGCATATGTAAATGTATTCAGTTATAAACATTCATTCACTTTCTTCTTTCCTTCATGGATCTAAACTTTACCGCTGCTGGTAGTTTTTTCTACGTTTTTATTTAATACGTTTTAGGTGTATTTATTTCAGTATAAAAGTGTAAAAAGTGTTTTGCTTGGGTCATGAAATGATGATAATGGTGTGCCAGGGCATACATACATTTTATATTTAACGCTTAAATTCCTGGAGTCTACATGAACTTCAGATCTATCCCTCAATTCTACGTTTTTTTTATGTTGTTTTGTTTGTTTGTTTGTTTTTCGCCCTTTTTTGTCAAACAAAACTATGTTTTTTTATGGCAAACACACAAAATATGCAAAATCTTCCACCAAAAATATTTTTCAAAGTGTAATATTTGATGTGGCGTAATCGGAACCTTGCATAGGTCAATATTTCATAATAACATTGATTTTGATTCAATATTATGTTTTCAGCAATGACAGTTTGAAAGAAAAAAAAAACAGCTTTGTTTTATTAGTCAACATTGCAACTTTTTCTAAATTACATTTCACCTTTAAGCTTTTTTATTTCACTTTTGTTATATTTTTGTTTATTTTAATAGTATTTTTAGAATGTGCCGTGGGCCTTTAAAACATTAGCTGTGGGCCGCAAATGGTATTAAAAAAAAATCTGCGTCCTTTCTGATTTCAATGCGTTAAAAAGACACAAAAAGTGCGTTAACGCCAACACTGCTTGACAGTATAACAAAATAAGTCACACCTATATTCTGTAACATTCACAGTTTTGGAAAAAAGTGCAGAGGTAGAAATATTCAAAATAACCTCTACATTTTTATTTCCCCTCAGGGATTAATGAAGTATTTCTGATTCTGATTCTGATTCTGATTGTATACATATATATATATATCCATCCATCCATCCATCTTCTTCCGCTTATCCGAGGTCGGGTCGCGGGGGCAGCAGCCTAAGCAGGGAAGCCCAGACTTCCCTCTCCCCAGCCACTTCGTCCAGCTCCTCCCGGGGGATCCCGAGGCGTTCCCAGGCCAGCCGGGAGACATAGTCTTCCCAACGTGTCCTGGGTCTTCCTCGTGGCCTCCTACCGGTCGGACATGCCCTAAACACCTCCTTAGGGAGGCGCTCGGGTGGCATCCTGACCAGATGCCCGAACCACCTCATCTGGCTCCTCTCGATGCGGAGGAGCAGCGGCTTTACTTTGAGCTCCCCCCGGATGACAGAGCTTCTCACCCTATCTCTAAGGGAGAGCCCCGCCACCCGGCGGAGGAAACTCATTTCGGCCGCTTGTACCCGTGATCTTGTCCTTTCGGTCATAACCCAAAGCTCATGACCATAAGTGAGGATGGGAACGTAGATCGACCGGTAAATTGAGAGCTTTGCCTTCCGGCTCAGCTCCTTCTTCACCACAACGGATCGATACAGCGTCCGCATTACTGAAGACGCCGCACCGATCCGCCTGTCGATCTCACGATCCACTCTTCCCTCACTCGTGAACAAGACTCCGAGGTACTTGAACTCCTCCACTTGGGGCAAGATCTCCTCCCCAACCCGGAGATGGCACTCCACCCTTTTCCGGGCGAGAACCATGGACTCGGACTTGGAGGTGCTGATTCTCATCCCAGTCGCTTCACACTCAGCTGCGAACCGATCCAGTGAGAGCTGAAGATCCTGGCCAGATGAAGCCATCAGGACCAAATCATCTGCAAAAAGCAGAGACCTAATCCTGCAGCCACCAAACCGGATCCCCTCAACGCCTTGACTGCGCCTAGAAATTCTGTCCATAAAAGTTATGAACAGAATCGGTGACAAAGGGCAGCCTTGGCGGAGTCCAACCCTCACCGGAAACGTGTCCGACTTACTGCCGGCAATGCGAACCAAGCTCTGACACTGATGATACAGGGAGCGGACGGCCACAATCAGACAGTCCGAAACCCCATACTCTCTGAGCACTCCCCACAGGACTTCCCGAGGGACACGGTCGAATGCCTTCTCCAAGTCCACAAAGCACATGTAGACTGGTTGGGCAAACTCCCATGCACCCTCAAGGACCCTGCCGAGAGTATAGAGCTGGTCCACAGTTCCACGACCAGGACGAAAACCACACTGTTCCTCCTGAATCCGAGGTTCAACTATCCGGCGTAGCCTCCTCTCCAGTACACCTGAATAGACCTTACCGGGAAGGCTGAGGAGTGTGATCCCACGATAGTTAGAACACACCCTCCGGTTCCCCTTTTTAAAGAGAGGAACCACCACCCCGGTCTGCCAATCCAGAGGTACTGCCCCCGATGTCCACGCGATGCTGCAGAGTCTTGTCAACCAAGACAGCCCTACAGCATCCAGAGCCTTAAGGAACTCCGGGCGGATCTCATCCACCCCCGGGGCCTTGCCACCGAGGAGCTTTTTAACTACCTCAGCAACCTCAGCCCCAGAAATAGGAGAGCCCACCACAGATTCCTCAGGCACTGCTTCCTCATAGGAAGACGTGTTGGTGGGATTGAGGAGGTCTTCGAAGTATTCCCCCCACCGATCCACAACTTCCGCAGTCGAGGTCAGCAGAACACCATCCGCACCATACACGGTGTTGGTAGTGCACTGCTTCCCCTTCCTGAGGCGGTGGATGGTGGTCCAGAATCGCTTCGAAGCCGTCCGGAAGTCGTTTTCCATGGCTTCCCCGAACTCCTCCCATGTCCGAGTTTTTGCCTCCGCGACCGCTGAAGCCGCACACCGCTTGGCCTGTCGGTACCTGTCCGCTGCCTCAGGAGTCCCATGAGCCAAAAGAACCCGATAGGACTCCTTCTTCAGCTTGACGGCATCCCTCACCGCCGGTGTCCACCAACGGGTTCTAGGATTACCGCCACGACAGGCACCAACTACCTTGCGGCCACAGCTCCAATCAGCCGCCTCGACAATAGAGGTGCGGAACATGGTCCACTCGGACTCAATGTCCAGCACCTCCCTCGTGACATGTTCAAAGTTCTTCCGGAGGTGGGAATTGAAACTCTCTCTGACAGGAGACTCTGCCAGACGTTCCCAGCAAACCCTCACAATGCGTTTGGGCCTGCCAGGTCTGTCCGGCATCCTCCCCCACCATCGCAGCCAACTCACCACCAGGTGGTGATCGGTAGAAAGCTCCGCCCCTCTCTTCACCCGAGTGTCCAAAACATGAGGCCGCAAATCCGATGACACAACTACAAAGTCGATTATAGAACTGCGGCCTAGGGTGTCCTGGTGCCAAGTGCACATATGGACACCCTTATGCTTGAACATGGTGTTCGTTATGGACAATCCGTGACGGGCACAAAAGTCCAATAACAAAACACCACTTGGGTTCAGATCCGGGCGGCCATTCTTCCCAATCACGCCTCTCCAGGTTTCACTGTCGTTGCCAATATGAGCGTTGAAGTCCCCCAGTAGAACGAGGGAATCACCCGGGGGAGCACTCTCAAGTACTCCCTCGAGTGAATCCAAAAAGGGTGGGTACTCTGAGCTGCTGTTTGGCGCGTAAGCGCAAACAACAGTCAGGACCCGTCCCCCCACCCGAAGGCGGAGGGAAGCTACCCTCTCGTCCACCGGGTTGAACTCCAACATGCAGGCTCTGAGCCGGGGGGCAACAAGAATTGCCACCCCAGCCCGTCGCCTCTCACTGCTGGCAACGCCAGAGTGGAAGAGAGTCCAGCCCCTCTCGAGAGAACTGGTTCCAGAGCCCTTGCTGTGCGTCGAGGTGAGTCCGACTATATCCAACCGGAACTTCTCTACCTCGCGCACTAGCTCAGGCTCCTTCCCCCCCAGCGAGGTGACGTTCCACGTCCCAAGAGCTAGCTTCTGTAGCCGAGGATCGGACCGCCAAGTGCCCTGCCTTCGGCTACCGCCCAGCTCACATTGCACCCGACCTCTATGGCCCCTGCTATGGGTGGTGAGCCCATTGGAGGGGGGACCCACGTTGCCTCTTCGGGCTGTGCCCGGCCGGGCCCCATGGGGACAGGCCCGGCCACCAGGCGCTCGCCATCGTGCCCCAACTCCGGGCCTGGCTCCGGAGGGGGGCCCCGGTGACCCGCGTCCGGGCGAGGGAAATCTGAGTCTCGGTTCTTGCATTTCCATAGAAGTCTTCGAGCTGCTCTTTGTCTGATCCCTCACCTAGGACCTGTTTGTCTTGGGAGACCCTACCAGGGGGCATGGAAGCCCCCGGACAACATAGCTCCTAGGATCATTGGGACACGCAAACTCCTCTACCACGTTAAGGTGGCAGCTCATATATATATATATATATATATATATATATATATATATATATATATATATATATATATATATATATATACATATATATATGAGGTGGGGGGGGGGCGCTACCGGGGGGGGGTATATTGTAGCGTCCCGGAAGAGTTAGTGCTGCAAGGGGTTTTAGGCACGCCCCCAATATTGTTGTCTGTGTGGAAATCGGGAGAAATTCGGGAGAATGGTTGCCCCGGGAGATTTTCGGGAGGGGCACTGAAATACGGCAGTCTCCCGGTAAAATCAGGAGGGTTGGCAAGTATGTCAATTAATCCACTCCCTCGCTCTCTCTGTCTCTGCCCCTCCCTCACGAATGCAGCTGCGTGCGCACACCATCACAATTTGTTTTAAAAGTTAAAGTTAAAGTACCAATGATTGTCACACACACACTAGGTGTGGCGAAATTATTCTCTGCATTTGACCCATCACCCTTGATCACCCCCTGGGAGGTGAGGGGAGCAGTGGGCAGCAGCGGTGGCTGCGCCCGGGAATCATTTTGGTGATTTAACCCCCAATTCCAACCAATTTTAACCTTTGTTTTTAACCCCTTCTTAACCCTGGACGTACATTGAAAATACACGCAACCCTGACTCAAAATGCCGGACATTTGAGGCATTTAAGAAACCCCGCCCGGACAGCTCTGCAAAAGAGGACATGTCCGGGGAAAAGAGGACGTATGGTCAGTCTAAGTAAGCCCCACTATTTGATCTAGAGGAAGTAACAAGGTTTCTGTATATGAACCTGTGGAAAGATCATTACCCATGTCAGAGATGAGCAGTGAGGCAGAAGCTTCCTGGCGGCGCATCTGGACTTGAGTCTCTCATCTTGGAACATCCTCTCAACACATCTGCTGTACGAGGGGAGCCTTGTCTACTCAAATCGTCTCCCTCCCTCAGGGTGAAGAGGGGAGTTCATGTCCAACATTTAGACTGCAAAGTTAAAAGTCAAATCAGACTCTTTCAGTATCAAATCGTATAAACTATTATACGATTTGATACTGAAAGAGTCTGGAGTTAATAGTGGATGGAAACTTATTTTGAATATGTACAGTATATTAGCTACTGCGGGGGTTATATTGTATACTATACAATATAACCCCCGCAGTAGCTAGTACTAGTGGGTATTTGTACAGTATCAAATCGTATAATAGTTTATACGATTTGATACTGAAAGAGTCGGATTTGACTTTTAACTTTGCAGTCTAAATGTTGGACATGAACTCCCCTCCTCGCCCTTTGAGGAATGCAGACATCTAAACATCACACTTTGTGGACCTTTGTCTAAACATCACACTTTGTGGACCTTAGCTGTGTCCAATTCAGGGTCTGCATCCTTCGAAGGGCAAATTTGAAGGCCGCTTACGTCACAACGCTGCGCGAAGGCTGTCCCAATTCATTCAAATTCAAAGGCTCTTCCAAATGCAGCCGACGAATGTGCCCTCCTTTCCCCTGTATTCGGAGGATGCACCACGACTATCCTTCGTGGCCTCCCATATCTCAAGATGCTTTGCGCGCCTTTGTTCAACCCGGATGTTTTTCACGATGGCGGCAAATACAAGCAGCGCCGGCGACACCGGCAGCGGCAGCAAAAACACTTTCAACCAGGAAATCCTCCTCAGGCTAGACTGTCCCATTTAACAACGGGTGATGCATCCTGGCCAAAAAGTTAAATTTTGGTCTCATCACTCCAAATTACTTTGTTCCAGAAGTTTTGAGGCTTGTCTCTGTGCTGTTTGGCGTAATGTAAGCGGGATACTTTGTGACATTTGCGCAGAAATGGCTTTCTTCTGACGACTGGACCATGCAGCCCATTTTTCTTCAAGTGCCTCCTTATTGTGCATCTTGAAACAGCCACACCACAATTTTTCAGAGAGTCCTGTATTTCAGCTGAAGTTATTTGTGGATTTTTCTTTGCATCTCGAACAATTTTCCTGGCTGTGTGGCTGAAATCTTTGCTGGTCTACCTGAATCCCTCATTTTCCACTTCTAATCAGCGTTTGAACACTGCTGATTGGCATTCTCAATTCCTTGGATATCTTTTTATACCCCTTTCCTGTTTTATACAGTTCAATTACCTTTTCTCGCAGATCCTTTGACAATTATTTTGCCTTCCCCATGACTCAGAATCCAGAAACATCTGTGCAGCACTGGATGAAAGATGCAATGGTATGTCAGAAGCCCAGAAACTCACTGACCTTATACACACACATTAATTACAAACAAACAGGTCACAGGTGAGGATTGGAACCTTGATTAGCCATTCAAACCTGTTTGTGTCAACTTTTGTGCATGTTATCAGATCAAAGTCACTGGGGTATGTAAACTTTTGATCAGGGTCATTTGGGTACTTTCTTTTGTCATTTTGATTTAAAAAGAATAAACACAGTTGTTTGCCAATAAATAGCTTCACACAACCATTAAGCATGAGTGGAAGAAAGGTTTTTGTGTTATCATTCATATTCTCTGAAGAATGGCCAAGAAATCATAAATTCTCCCAGGGTATGTAAATTCATGAGCACGACTGTATATTGCAATATTGATTGAGCTATATCGCCCATCCCAATTAGATTTATTTTACTCCGAGAGGGACAAGCAGTAGAAATGGATGGATAGTTAATTTATAAGGTCGGATGTTGATTTGAGAGACAGGTGGTACTAATATATTCATAAACAGAATGTAAGGTGACCAGACCTGCACCGTACCCCACTAATGGCGTGTTCACTTTTTTGATGAGGTTCTTGCACGTCAGAATTGCTGCAGAACACATTTGTTTAAGTCAATAAAGGGTGTGTGCTGAGCAAACAAGACATCTCAAACCAGCACTGAATTGTGTGTGGAAGGATGACAGCTGAGGACTTATCCATTAATCCATGTTCTATACCATGTCATTAGGGTCATGGGTGAGGAACTAGGACTGGTTGTCAGAAATTACTGAGCACAAATACACAAACAACCATTCATACTGAGGGGAGGGGCGATCCACACGGATGCCACTTTCATTACAGTGACCATTTTCTTGAATTCAACAGTGTTTCTTACCTTCTTTGTCAAAGTGTTGTCATTCGCAACTGTATATTTCTCCAACAAAGCACGATCTGTATGCTCTTTGAAAATACTGTAAAGTGCTACCTCAACTTAAGAGTGTTTTGAGATAAGAGCAGTCTCTCAGCCAATTGTTATGCTTTAAGTTAAAAAATGATGTTACAAGTAATGTTAAAATTTCAGGTACAAGCGTCCCCGCCATGAGTTGGTGTAGCAAATTTCACAGTGAACCAACCCAGTTAGATTGGACAACAACATTTGGTCTTACTTGCTAGCATTGACTTATAACTTTGTTTTTCAACCATAGTAAGGAAGAAAGTTAGTAAAAGGACAGCCCTTAGAAGAAAAAGTGGATGATATTTATTGAAATAAAGAAAGAAGTCATCAAACAGAATGAGTTCAATGCCAGCCAAGAATGTTAAAATAATATCTAAAAGCTGGACATTTATCCATGAAAATATGGAAAAGCTGCTGATGGTGTCTTTGACGTTGAAACAGCTGGAAAGGGATACCTTAATAGTCCACTCTCCAAGGTAAATGATGTATATGATTAGTACATTACTGCATTAAGCCACTGTAGTTGTTTGTATTACGTTTTATTGTATTGTTTTTAAACAATATTTCTCATCTAAAAGTTTTTTTTTTTAAAGGCATGTTACATGATAAAATTGTGTTGTTTTGGGAGGGCCAAGCACCAATTAAATTTATTTTACTCCGAGAGGGACGGGCAGTAGAAAATGGATGGATAGTTAATTTATAAGGGGGATGTTGATTTGAGAGACAGGTGGTACTAATATATTCATATACAGAATGTAAGGTGACCAGACCTGCACCATACCCCACTAATGGTGTGTTCACTTTTTTGATGAGGTCAGAATTGCTGCAGAACACAACATTTGTTTAAGTCAATAAAGGGTGTGTGCTGAGCAAACAAGACATCTCAAACCAGCACTGAATTGTGTGTGGAAGGATGACAGTTGAGGAGCACTGCGGAATGATTCTTATCTTTTCTGCTTTATCTTAAGTGGTCAGGTGAGACTCCTTGGACATTACTTTATGAGCAGGCAGGACTTTAATATAAGACTAATACATATGTTGTGTATGTCAACGATTTAGACCATTATCTTCTTCTGACAAGACCCAGATATGGCCAAAACAGACGTGCTGCAAAATAAGGATATTTGTTTAAGGTAATATTTTCGTTACTAACTTTTTTACAAACAAGTTTTGTAGGTTGAAATTATACCACAAAAATGAGTACCTGAAGGAAATAACTAATATATTTCACAAATAAATTCATATTTGACCCAGTGATCTCCAAAATGAAGATGACAAAGGTAGAAAGGAGACGGTGCCAACAGTTGGCCCCATTGAACTGGTACATTCTTCTTCCACAATCCATTGCTCACAAACCATGCTCAACATTTACTTACTTCTCCTCTTCTAACAAACAGTTCAGGTTTGCAGACGGACTAGATGTTGTACTGATGGTCTTCGGGACCTTGATGTCTGTGGTCCACGGGTTTGTGTTGCCTCTGATGTGCATTGTGTTCGGCGACATGGCCGACCGGTTTATACTGTACTCAAAATCAATCAATACCAGTGAGTTCAATTTCACAAACACTTACCTGACATCACGAGGGAGAATATTACATTTTGTCTTTTTTGTTTTTAGATTCCACTATCAGCATTGTCGACAACACTTTTGATGAGGACATGAACATGTAAGACCAAGATGTCCATTTACACTGAACGAGACACCTTTGCATCATTTTGCTTTTTACGCCCCACATTCCAGTATCTGCATCTACTTCTGCATCGCAGCGTTTGTAGTGTTGGTGACAGCCTACATGCAGGTCACCTTCTGGACTTTGGCAGCTGGACGGCAGGTCAGATGCATCCGCGAGCATTTTTTCCACAGCGTCATGCAACAGGACATCAGCTGGTTTGACCTCAACAAGACAGGAGAGCTCAACACTCGTCTCACTGCGTGAGTCATGTGTGAATTACATACTTTCAGGACTGTCTATCAAACACACATTTATGCTTTAGACCAGTGTTTGTCAAATAGTGGGTCAGCGTTTTCATTATTTGAGTCTACACGCTAGTATTCGTGTTGAACTGATACACAAGCCCGCAGCCAGGTGGCAGCAATGCTCAGTCTAATCAACAGGACCCTTTTCCACCCAGTCAAAGTAGTAAGTACACTGGAACACGTGTACATAATTAAAGGAGTCATACAGTATGTAAGAATCTGGCCAGAAATTGTACTGCAATCACAGTCAAAATTCTGTAGTTCCCTCGCCCTCTCCCTGACTGAGGTTGCCAGATACGCAGCTGAATCCATCTCGATCGACTGGGCTACTCCTAGGAACTTCAAACTACCACTGCCTCTTACTAGGGGTTGAGGTGCTGGGACCATAATAGCTGAATAGACAAGCGTTTTGTCAATAACAAATCTCTAACCAACACATATTACACAGAAATTAGGCTATTTTCAGGAAGAAGTACATCATGTCTGCGTACAATACCACAACAAATGGCAACCATATGGTTATTGTCAGTACTATCAGAAAACAAAGACTAAAACGAATTACAACCAACGCTAGCAATGGTTATACTGGTGAAAATAAGTAGAGCATGCTTAGCAGCCTAATGTACGCCCCAAAAATAAAGGGGAGACATTTTACCAAGGTATGCCTACAGGCCACTGTTTCAAACATTTCAGATTGCCATATAACTGGGTACATAAAGTCCACAATAAGCAAACACGAATGAGGAATTCTTTTATCATGTGATTTGGCTGTCTTCATACGGTTCACATTGTCATGACAGCCGTGCTAATGTTGGAATCCATTTCCTCAGCGCATCAGCATATTGAGAACGAAATAGGCACTGACAATACCAATATCCAGACTCTGGCGACAAGGGAATCTGCCCGTAGCCCTTGGTCAAATCCAGTGTCGTCCCGGGGCATTGGGTAAGCGTCGAAGCGTGATGTCTTGTAGCATTATGTGTAAGTTACCCATGTCTTGGGCACTAATATACCCCCGTTACCATCACAGATGCTGGCTTTTCAACTTTGCGCCTAAAACAATCCGGATGGTTCTTTTCCTCTTTGGTCCGGAGGACACGACGTCCACAGTTTCCAAAAACAATTTGAAATGTGGACTCGTCAGACCACAGAACACTTTTCCACTTTGTATCAGTCCATCTTAGATGAGCTCAGGCCCAGCGAAGCCGACGGCGTTTCTGGGTGTTGTTGATAAACGGTTTTCGCCTTGCATAGGAGAGTTTTAACTTGCACTTACAGATGTAGCGACCAACTGTAGTTACTGACAGTGGGTTTCTGAAGTGTTCCTGAGCCCATGTGGTGATATCCTTTACACACTGATGTCGCTTGTTGATGCAGTACAGCCTGAGGGATCGAAGGTCACAGACTTAGCTGCTTACGTGCAATGTTTTTTCCAGATTCTCTGAACCCTTTGATGATATTACGGACCGTAAATGGTGAAATCCCTAAATTCCTTGCAATAGCTAGTTGAGAAAGTTTTTTCTTAAACTGTTCAACAATTTGTTAACGCATTTGTTGACAAAGTGGTGACCCTCGCCCCATCCTTGTTTGTGAATGACTGAGCATTTCATGGAATCTACTTTTATACCCAATCATGGCACCCACCTGTTCCCAATTTGCCTGTTCACCTGTGGGATGTTCCAAATAAATGTTTGATGAGCGTTCCTCAACTTTATCAGTATTTATTGCCACCTTTCCCAACTTCTTTGTCACGTGTTGCTGGCATCAAATTCTAAAGTTAATGATTATTTGCAAAAAAAAAAAAAAGTTTATCAGTTTGAACATCAAATATGTTGTCTTTGTAGCATATTCAACTGAATATGGGTTGAAAATGATTTGCAAATCATTGTATTCCGTTTATATTTACATCTAACACAATTTCCCAACTCATATGGAAACGGTGTTTGTACAAGGTTAAAACAGTTCGCTTCTCTTTCTTCCCTTCCATTTATCTGCTTTCCTTTGTAATTCAAGTTATCATTACATAAATGTATTGTTGCATTTGAAACAATTGTATTGTTAATAGAAGTAATTATTATTATTCACTATCAATAGTGCTATTGCTATTGGTATTGTTACTTATTCCACTCTTGTCACCCCAAATATCCCCCTGTCTTCCTTTTTTCTCTCTCTCTCTACCCCCTCCTGCTGTGGTCCGGCTGCGCCAAACATTAATATAAATCTATTTATAAAAGTAAAATACAAATAAGGCAATAGGAGAAGTATCCCACACATGTCTTTTGTAAATTAAATCTGTACAGCAAATCTGGGCATCTACATCAACAATATGATTCGCCTGAGGAGCTGGACAGGACAAAAAAAAGAAAAGAAAAGACTTCCTCGATGCTCAAGGAAGTTGTCCCCTGAACTCTTACCATGCGGATTTTCTTCCCCTGAGACATGGACTGCTGCTTCTCTGTCACCACTTCAGCCTGAGCATGGTATGTTGGACACACACCTGGCATCTTAGTTAAGTGCATGGGCGCACATACTAAGGTGCGGGAGGCACAGGCGCAGCGTGTGCGTGTGACTCGCTCAATCCAGCACTTTCTGCCAATCACCCCCCACTTAGTGAAATTACATCAAAAACTGCGGCTAATTTCCCAGGCCCCATGGCTCAAGCTCTGCTCTCAAAGGCTCAAGCTCCGCTCTCAAAGGCTCAGGCTCCGCCCACCTCACCCATCCTGTTTGGCGAGACTCAAGCTTCGGCACTTCCCGTTTCAGCAGCCTGGCTTCCCAAAGCCCACCCACCCTTGCATCTGCTCACGCTAAGGTCGTGGGTCAAACACTCCTCGTCTTGTGCTGGTAGTGTTGCAGCTGGGGAAGCACAGTTCCTTCCAGTGAGGTCACCGCTTGTCTCTCCACCAGCGGGGGGGCTATCGGCGAGACCTCCACTTCCTGCTCCAGCGCTGCAATCTACGGTGAACCCGTCAGAGAAATACAGAGATCCGTGGATGGACGAGTGGTACCAGAAAGAGCTGATGGAGGAACTATTGTGTCCTATTGCGGGTCAGCCGATGCCACAATCTCTGCCAGCTTCAAATCTTGCTCAAGCCAAGCTCGCTTCAGCTTCAAAGCCTGCCCAAGCCAAGCTCGCTCCAATGCCACAATTCTCTCAGCCACTATACTTTCAAGTGGGTCTGACACCACCATCCTCTTCTCCAGCCAAGCAGCCTGCTTCAGCTCGACCTCACAGCTCCGCCTTCTGCAGATGTCTCCGGTGTGGTATCCAGTCCTGCAGTCAGCTCCAGCATCGTATCCAGTCCTGCAGCCTTTGTAACTTCCAGCGTTCCTGCCACACAAGCGCTCATCCGGCGCTCGCCCTGCTCGCTTGCTGCGAAGGTGCCCATCTGGCGCATCAACCAAAAATGTGTCCACGCCATCAGCAGCAATGCCCACCAGCGGGGGGCAGCCTTTTATGGCTGCCGCTCGCATCCACCTCCTCGTCATCCACGAATGTGGCCGCTCCGTGGACATACGCCTCGTCTGCTGCAGCGGCATTCAACGCTCCGCCGCCACCTGACTCGCCCCCGGAGGATTTGGGGACACTTGGTCTGGTGTCTTTTTTCACCTACTGCTAAAGCTCCCAGTCAGTATTTAAGCCAGTCACATTTCTTTGTCGTGTGTGATCATTGCTTATTGATGTTTGGAGTCACGCACACAGTGGATACTTGATTTTTGCATTACTACTTTTGTTTGTTTGTTAGCTCTCTGTCAGCTACTATATTTTCACGCATAGTGTAGATTCCCTGTGTTTTTTTCTGTGTATTTTCCCCGCTGTACTCTAGTGGGTATTTTGGACTTTTTTACATTAACATTTTACTTGCACTGCCTCCTACATTTTGAGGTCACCGCTCCCGCAACGAAGAGTGAAACTAACATTATTCTATTTTTTTTTTCAGTATGAAATGGTTTAAGTCAGTCAAATTGTTTATAGTTTAAAATAATGATTGAATTTGGTTTAGAAATTCAGGCAAATTGATGCACTTTAAATATTTTTTGTTACAGACTAAAATACAATGTTAATGAATGTATTCTTTGTTGTAAGTTGATCTATATTTCGTTCATGTTTTGTTTTCTTTGATGTTAAGGATACAATGTTATGCAGAGGTGTACTTATAACAATTTAATAGGCATTGATTTATAGTCGCAGTCCAGAGGTGTGGACTCGAGTCACATGACTTGGACTCGAGTCAGACTCGAGTCATGAATTTGATGACTTTAGACTCGACTTGACAAAATGTGAAGAGACTTGCAACTCGACTTAGACTTTAACATCAATGACTTGTGACTTCACTTGGACTTGAGCCTTTTGACTTGACATGACTTGCCACTTTCCCCAAAATCCAAAGCTTAAAAAGTTATTTGGGAGCGCTCCGTATTTTTCATTTTCTTCGTCTGTGTCGGTCAGCGTGTTGTTCCTGTCAGCTGGTGTGCTCTCAGTACAATAGCCAATCAAATTAGATCTACGTTGTTTTCATCACACAGCATTCATCCAATCAAATTGCAGTACAACCAATGAACAAGAGTAGTCAAACAACGTGCCAGTGAGAAACAATTATGCCAAAGTTGGTTTCGTTCGGGTATAAAAACTACGACTTGGTCAACAAAAAACGAATTGCCATATGCAAATCACGCAGTTCGAATATTACAGACGGAGACGCAACAACTTCCAACTTCGTTCGACATTTGAAGTTGCACAAAGAAGGGTAAGTTTTGAATGTAAAATAACGTTTATTGGCTAAGTAACGTGACTTTTATTTGCTGTGTAGTTAAATCAGTGAGGCTGTAAACTCACTGCTAACGTTATAACCATAGACATCTTATAAGTAAACGCAGCATGGAGCGCTACTGCCTACTGGCGCAGACAAGACGCGGGGCCGCCATCTTGGAGTGGTGATCCTCTCCACTCAGTGCAATTCATTTGGCAGGAGCAATGAACTGTCAGCGCATTTAATTCATCTTACCTCACTGAATACCACTGATTTTCACGCGCTTTTTTGTCATATGTGTAGCTATGATAACAGACACATGTTTTGGCGTGTTTTATTATTCATAGTTTGCTTAACAGTAATATAATATTGTTATACGCTATAAGTGACCAGACGTCCGAGATCAAAACTGGGAATATAATCCCAGAGAGGGGGGAAAAAAACGGTAAACTATTTTTAAATTGAAGAAACAATATGATTAGGTTATATATACATGCGTATATCCTACACAAACAATGTATGAATACATTAGATATCTATATATCTTAGGGACCTATAGACTGTATCTCTGTTGCTTCAGCAGCAGAGAGTTTATTCTGTCTTGACACTTTGTATTGATATTTTGTATTACATTCTTCCCTTAAATGATAATGTTTGCAGTGATTGTTTTATATGTATTTTTTTATGTAAGTCGCTTTGGATAAAAGCGTCTGCCAAATACTTAAACATATATAAAACACCTGAAAGTCTTAATATCAGCTAAAACCACCAATCTGTTTCACTGGATTCAGAATAAAACCAAATTCTGTTTTACCCAACAATGTTAGTATTTGAATATTGTTACTTGAAGACTTATTCCTGGTTACAATTATACTGTTAAGAAAGTATTGTCTTATACTTTGCCTAAAATGAGAATGCATCATAATCAATGGCGGCTGGTGAATTTTGTTTTAGGTGGGGCTGAAAGTTTGTAAACCAAACCCCTGTAGGGGGGTCGTCCTCACCCAGAAGATTTCTTTGTGATTTTCACATACAAATATTGAAGATCTTTGCTCATTCTCAACTCTGTGGTAAAATATTTTCATAAAATACAACCAATAGTACGTTAATGTTAAATATCACTTGTGAAAAGTAATCCCCCGATTCCTATTTTCAACAGTCCGCTCATTTGAGCAGGAAAACGCTGAACACCAGCCCGGCATCTTTGTTTTCTACCTGTCAACTGTCAGTTTCGGCTGCTCGCCGGCTCCTCATCACCACTTCAAGATGCTCACATCACAGCAACCAATGCTGCGTCTACCAGTACTTATAAGATGTCTATGGTTATAACGTCATTGCAAACACGGCAATCTGTTGCGTCCACTGCAGTTCGCTACCTTATTCATACTTTTTGTCAAGTGATTTTTTTT
The DNA here is from genome assembly GCF_033978685.3 of Nerophis lumbriciformis. Lineage (NCBI taxonomy): Eukaryota > Metazoa > Chordata > Actinopteri > Syngnathiformes > Syngnathidae > Nerophis > Nerophis lumbriciformis. The sequence goes on along the minus strand of NC_084551.2, from coordinate 41,475,595 downwards.
AAGCAGGGTTGCATGAGGTACCTACACATAACATTACGTTAGTCAATGTATCACACACAGTAACGTAACGTTAGTCAATGTATCACACACAGTAACATTACGTTAGTCAATGTATCACACACAGTAACGTAGCGTTAGACGGTGGTCAGCAGCACCGCGTATTTTAGCCACCTACAAAAAGACAAACAGTCAAATAAAGGTCAGTTAAAATGTATACTATATTAAGAATATGTGTACATATTGCATAGGGCCCTGATATCTAAAAAGTACAACTCTGTTCATTGTTATGTTCATATATTTGTTATGTTTTTCATGTGTACGCACACATCAACACACATACAGTATGAGATGAGATCAATGAGATAAGGTAAGAACAGGATATAAACTGCTGTGGAACTAGTTACAATGCAATATGCCATGGAAATACAATGTTAACACTTTTGTGCAAATAAGTACAGTTGCACTTGTTTTTTCAAATGTGTTTATTCTGTAAAGGAATGAGTTACATGTTTAAAATGACTGGTTAATAGTGCTATTTTGAAGTGCAATGTCACCACTATCTTTTTCCCTGCAATTTCAAATGCACTTGTTTTAATAAATAAATACAGCGTTTTAAAAGCATACACAATCTGTGTAAATACATTAGTCTGTGGTTAAAACGACTTGAAAGGACTCGAAACTCAAAATGCAGGACTTGGGACTTGACTTGAGACTTTGCAGTCTTGACTTTGGACTTGACTCGGACTTGCCTGTCTTGACTCGGGACTTGACTCGAGACTTGAGGGCAAAGACTTGAGACTTATTTGTGACTTGCAAAGCAATGACTTGGTCCCACCTCTGTCGCAGTCTATACTGCCCCCACATTGTCTACAATGTGGGGGCGAGAAATGTTTTCTTCTTCTTAGGGGTCGTAACAGAAAATAATTTATAAACACTGCCTTAGTTCAACAAGGAAATTAGGTCAAATGCCCATCTTACAACAAACTTGGCTAATGAATATGTTTTCAGCAGATTATTGATAATTAAGTTAAACATCGAGGTTCCTTACGAATTCTTTTTTTTTTGCATGGACAGTGACATTTATAAAATACAAGAGGGAATTGGACACAAAATGGGTATGCTGAGCAAGTCCTTTACTACCTTCATCGTATCCCTCATAGTTGGTTTAGTCAAAGGATGGAAGCTCACTCTGGTCATCTTGGCCATCAGCCCCATGCTGGGACTATCAGCTGCTCTTTTCAGTAAAGTAAGCTTTCTCTTTGTCCAGTCTTTCATTTTTGAAGCAAGCCTATTTCCTACTAGACCTAACTGGATGTCTATCCCTAGATGGTGACATCATTCACGTCTAAAGAACAGGCTGCCTATACTAAAGCGGGGGCTGTGGCACAGGAGGTGCTTTCTTCCATCAAGACGGTGTTTGCCTTCAGTGGTCAGCAGAAAGAGATTGACAGGTTTGTGCAGGATTCTGATTGTGAATTCATGTTTAGAAGAAGCGGGATGTTTTGATATTGGAATGATTTGAATTGGCTGATACATTTGAAAAATACTGTATGGAACTTTAGAAAATGTACTAATTTTAAAGGAATGTAGCAGAAAATTTGGAATTAGGGAAAACACAGGAATTTGGGGGGATTATGTCAGTCCTGAATGAGCTGAACATTTTGACACTGGAATGGTTTGAATCGATTGAGGAGTAGGGAGTAGGCAAAGGACGTAGTAAAACTTATTAAGATCAAAGGAATTTCAAAGTTAAAAATAAATAGTCTGAACGATCTGACACGGCGCAATGTTTTGGTGTTGGAATTTTTTGAATTGGTTGACAAATGTAAGAAATTGGGAACTTTAAAAAAAATGTTAGTTTTCAATAGGAATGTTTCAGAAAATGCGGAATTTTTTGGAATTATGTCAGTGATTTAGGTTTTGTCCTGAATGAGCTAAACATTCTGATGTTGGAATGGTTTGACTCAGTTAAGAAATTTAGACGTAGACAAAAATGATGGAATGAAAATAATACTGTAGAATGATGCAAAATAACTTTTTATCATTATTTATATTATTATTACTACTACTATGTTTATATTTAAACTTATCTGATAGCGTCAATCAAAGCTGAGCATTAAAATAAGGTGGTCTGGTGTCAAACTGTTTTCATTGAAGGCCAAATCGGAGTCCAAATAAAACAGTCAAAATACTATGTATAATAACCTAATGATTACTGTCTCATAGTATTACACAATAGCATATGCATTTAATAACTTGCTTTGAAATCATAAGTCAAGGAAAGCAAATATTTAAATTTGTGTTTTTGATTACCCAAAAATGGAATATCTTGTTGTATGATTACACAATAGTAAAATTTCAAAGATATTCTGCAACAAACTCAAATAGTTGCAGTAGTTGTACAGGAAAAACTGTTTTTGTCTTTTATCAAAGCGCATGTATTATACTGATGCCGCTACATGCCTTCCATTAGCCTTTTGTTCATGCTGTTTTTTGCTCTTGAAGTAAAGAATTAAATTACTTGACCTGCACACCGCTTTCTGTCATTGCATCCTGGGGTCACGCCTTTTGCCGAGATGCGACTTCCTGACATATGCAATTGTATGCAGTACATTTTTCTCTCAAACCTGAAAACACAAAAACTATGAATACATTTAGCCAGAAAGATTAAGTGCTTTCTTGACGCACATTATTTCCAGGCTTTTGCACATCATTTATGTGACAGGCCAGATTTGGCAGCGAGGCCTTGATTTTGACACCTGTGCTTTAGTGTAATTGTCAATGCCATAATAATTCACTCATTCGACCATTTGGATTTTTTATTTTTATTTTATTTGTTGTCATTGCAGGTATCATAAGAACTTGGAGGAGGCCAAGAAAGAGGGAATTAAGAAGGCGATAAGTTCAAATATTGCTGTTGGCTTCACCTTCATGATTCTCTACCTGTCTTACGCTCTAGCCTTCTGGTATGGGAGCACTCTTGTTCTGAGTAAGGAGTACACTGCTGGAATTATATTGGCAGTAAGTATAATCTTACTGCACTTCAAAAAAATTGACTAATTACAAGTTTAAAGCTAAAAATAATGCTTGTGTGTCAAGGTTTTATTTACTTTGCTTCTTGGAGCTTTTGCGTTGGGGGAGACATCACCGAACATCCAATCCTTTGCCAGTGCTCGAGGAGCTGCATACACACTCTACAACATCATTGACAATGTAAGAAATTCTACATTCTTTCATCCATATTCATCACATCTGAACTACACAGACTACTCCGGACCATTCAAACTTATTTTTCTTCCTCCTCTGTTACCTTGCCCTTCAAGAGATGTAAATAAAACATTTTACTTCACAGAAACCGAGCATTGACAGCTATTCGGAAAGTGGCTACAAACCTAACTTTATCAATGGAAACATTGAGTTCAAGAACATCCACTTTAACTACCCCTCAAGGCCAGAAGTCAAAGTAAGCTCCTTACTTACAGTTTAACCTAAACCAATAGTTGACTGTTCCATAATTAACATTGTATTATGCAGATATTAAACAACTTATCCCTGAGTGTGAAGAGTGGACAGACCATTGCCTTAGTAGGAAGAAGTGGCTGTGGAAAAAGCACCACAATACAGCTGTTGCAGAGGTTCTACGATCCTCAGGAGGGATCTGTATGTACACATTTGTAAAGCTTTACACTCAAAAGCTAGATATTATCACAATAGATAAACATGACAGAGAAAACCAATCAGTCAACAAAAATAAGCATCCAAAAAGTCAGTCTGACGAATCGACTTGTTTTCCTCTTTGTAGATATCTATTGATGACTATGACATCTGTTCTCTCAATGTCCGCTATCTGCGAGAGAAGATTGGAGTGGTGAGTCAAGAGCCAGTCCTTTTTGCCACCACCATCGCAGAGAACATCCGATACGGACAAACTGATGTGACACAGCAGGAGATAGAGCAAGCTGCCAAGGAGGCCAACGCATATGACTTTATAATGACCCTTCCTGATGTACAACTTTATTTATGACTTTACTATAAACATATTTGGCTGACACTTTCCAATGATGAGACTGTTGTCCTTTAACAGAAGTTTGAGACACTGGTTGGGGATCGAGGGACTCAGATGAGTGGAGGACAGAAGCAGAGAATCGCAATTGCTCGAGTTCTTGTCCGTAACCCCAAAATCCTTCTGCTGGATGAAGCAACATCTGCTCTTGATGCCGAGAGTGAAACTGTGGTACAATCTGCACTGGACAAGGTACAGTAAAAACACATACATTCATTTACAAAGCTGAGCACTTCTTTAAGCATTGACTTTGACATTATTTTTAAAACAGGGACAGTACATATTGATGAACATATAAATGTACTGTAAATATGGAAGATTGTAGCCAGTGGCTAATTTTCATAGCTAAAAACAATACTGCGTTAAGGTATCAATCAATCAATCAAATATTTTTTCATCACAAATGTCTCAAAGGGCTGCACAAACCACAACGACATTCTAGGATATGATCCCACATAAGGGAATAAATGGACTCAACCCAATGGGAACAATGTGGGGTTGGAGCTCGACCGTTAAGTATTTTATAAGTAAGTAATAAAACCTCATAATCACATCTTAAGTGCACAGGAAGCCAGTGCAGGTGAGCCAGTATCGGGGTAATATAATCAAACTTTCTTGTCCTTGTCAAAAGTCTAGCAGCCGCATTTTGTACCAACTTGTTATCTTTTAATGCTAGACATAGGGAGACCCGAGAATAATAAAAAAATATACGTAACAGTAATTACGAGATGTAACGAATGCATGACTAATGATCTCAGCGTCCGGACACTCTTGAAGTGTGACTCAAATGAGAGAGTTGGGTGGAAGATAATAGGGTAGAACTCTTCTAACCATGCAGGAGTCAAACATGTCAACTGTGCTTAAATGGGCCTTATTATACAAAACCAACTTTTTTTACTTATTGGTACCTGGTATTTAGGATCCACATAAGTCCCAAAAATTTGAAATCAAACTGTGGAAGATTTGCAGAGACATTTAAAAACAATCTTTCTTTCCATCAGACTTCCTTAAAATGAGTCGTTTGGAATTTGCCTTAATTGCGACGTCAGCAGATTATCCATTTATGGTAAACATTTGCCAAAACATCTTTGCACGAGTCAGCCATTTCAAAAACATAAGCATAATACTAAACTCAAAACCAGAGACATGACCCGGGCAACGAGTCATGACGGTACCCCCTTATAGGACGGATTCCAGATGTCCCAAACAAAATAAGTCCACAGTCACTGGAGGATTTGGCGGTGGGTCGCCAGGCCCTGTATCTTCAAAGCCACTGGGGACGAGACAGGTGGCTGCGGCGAGTAAACGCCTCTGCAGCTGGCGAGGCGGGCGTCCACAAACTGGCCACACTCGTGGCAATTGAGGAGGCGGACATGGGAAAGATTACTTCCTCAGCAGTCATTGTGGGGCCGGGAATGGCTGCTGATGGCCCGGGTGGCGTCCATAGACTGGCTACATTTGTGGTCAACAAGGAGGCGGACGTGGGTGAAAATGCTTCCTCAGCAGCTATTGTGGATTATGCCCAAGTGCTGGGAATCGCGGCTAATGGCGCGGAGAGTGTTCATGGACTGGGCTAAATTTGTGGCCAACGAGAAAGCAGGCCATGAGCACCTGATGAATGCTTCCATGCCAGGCTGCAGGCTGCTGGGCTGGAACAGATTGCTGAGCTGGAGGTCGAGCTAGAGCAGGCTGCCGGGCTGGAGGTCGAGCTGGTTAGTGGCGTTGTCAGAAGACTAACTGGAGACGAAGCTGGTGGCATCGTCGGAAAACCCACTTGAGACTTCAGCGGGAACAGACGGCAACGGTGGGTGGGCTTTGGGAAACTTAGGAGCCGGCATTGGTGGGGAGCCAGGGATTGCAGGAGCTTTGGAAGCGTGTGGAGTAGGTAGAGGAACAGCCTCAGCTGTCGGCAATGTGACATCACCAGGCTGCAACGGATACGGGCGGAGGAGCGAGAAGATAGCATAACAAAATCTTACTGTTGTATAGAGAAGCTGAACAGAAAACAACATGTCGCGGAATGCGGACAAAGTACCCATGTCGAGTGAGCTGCAAGACCAGGTATATAAGGAGCCGTGATTAACGTAAACAGCTTTTGGGGACACTAATCACTAAACGCAGGCTGTTGTGGAGAACGGCGCTCAATAAACCATAAATTAAATATAAGAATAATGCAAAACGCAACACCAAAGATATGACCCGGGCAACGGATCATGACACCTTCAACTGTGAGGAAGTCACTCCGAGTGTGTGCAAAGAATAGTCCTGTTTCAACCACAGACCTGGTTTTTCGGGTTTTCCGAAAAACTACATTAAATGGCGCAGTCGGTGACTACTTTTAATGGCAATGGAGGAGACAATGAAACGGTAAGTCTCCTCTTTCGGTCGACAACAAACCAGGGTGAGCCACTGTTCTCGCTATATCATATGGGATGTTGTGTTGTGATGAAAGTCAAGTAAAAATTAGATAGTTGGTCGCATCTAAAACCTCAGACGAAACGTTTAAGAAGGCAGCCAAAAATTGGCATGAAGATATGTCTTCACAGCAAAATGTATGCAAAGTTTTGTCCTAAGAACCATCAATAATATGTAGGCCCCAATGTGTTTTAAAAATAGAAAAAAAAGAATGAATTGCCCCCTTTTTAGCTACTAGTATTTTTCTGCACAGGTCAGACTGGGTCGAACCACATTAATTGTGTCCCATCGCCTCTCAACTATCAGAAACGCTGATATCATCGCTGGCATACAAAATGGAGAGGTTGTAGAGTTGGGGACTCATAGCCAGTTGATGGAAAAACAGGGTGTCTACCACACTCTAGTCACCATGCAGGTAAAACTCTCTCTCAACTTTTGGGTGATGTTTATATTTCCAGGCAATCAACCTTTTAGTGTCCTGTAATCTCCATTTTGTAGGCATTTGACAAAGAGGAGGAGCAAGATGAAGAGCAAGATGATAAGAACCAACAAGCGCTCTCTGAATCTCCCCTGTGCAGGAGGAAGTCCACAAGAGATTGTTCCTGTGCTAATTCAGAGGAAAAGAAAGAAGAAAATGAAAAGCTGGTGGATCCCAAAGACAAGCCAGAGGTTAGATTGCCAAGAGGATTTAGCTTTAGATACAGTGGCACTAACGACAAAACCTACCTGCCTACCGCAGGATGAAAACGCTCCGCCTGTGTCGTTCCTCGAAGTGATGCGCCTCAACCTTCACGAGTGGCCTTACATTTTGTTGGGTCTCATCTCTGCTTCCATCAATGGAATAATCCATCCGCTCTACTCTATCATCATGGCAAAGTTTATTGCTGTATGTTACAACTAGTAAGAAATTTACAAAACTGAGAAAATCAGCATCAATATTCCATCTTGCAGGTGTTTGCTCAGCCTGATCAGGAGATTATCAGAAAAAAATCTGAATTTCTTTCCCTTATGTTTGCGGTGCTTGGATTTGTATCTTTTTTCACCATATTTCTAAAGGTAAGCATAGCCACATTAACACACACACTTTGTACTTCAACAGCCAAAGAAAATGTAAGTAAGATAAAGTTATGAGAACACAGGACATTATCCAGCCATGGAGCCTATCCAGACTAACTTGGGGCATCGGCTACTTGAGCCTGGATCCACTTAACACCGAAAGCTCAAGTACTTTTGGCTAGTGTGCGCGCACTCAATTGTGACCCCATGACATGTTTCCCCCCTTTTGGCACAATTGGAAAAGGTAAACTGGGGCCTGGCGCAATTCCAAGCACATGTACATGTGCAAATGCAACGAAGAGAAGTCATCAAATGACTGTAATGTAATTGCTTTTCGCGAAATTCATAACAAAAATAAAATACGAAGACTCAAAATAATTCTAAATTCAAACCCATAGCACGCTCGCTAACCACGACAACATTTGTGAGCGTAATAATAATGGATTAGATTTATATAGCGCTTTTCTAGACACTCAAAGCGCTTCACAGAGAAGTGAGAACGCATCATTCATTCACTCCACATTCCCACCTGCTGGTGGTAAGCTACATTTGTAGCCACAGCTGCCCTGAGGTAGACTTGACAGTTTGCGCCGACGGCCCCTCCGACCACCGCCCATCATTCATTCACCAGTGTGAGCAGCACTGGGGGAAAGGTTGAAGTGTCCTGCCCAAGGACACAACGGCAGTGATTTGGATGGCAAGAGGCGGGGAGCAAACCTGCAACCCTCAAGTTTCTGGCACGGCTGCTCTATCCACCACACCATGCCGTCCCAATAAAGCCATTTAATGAATGTGAACACCCCTCTTGCAAATAATGAGTGGCCACGTTGTACAAAAAAGATCATATTTAGAACGACTTTAAATTCTCTAAACGGGCTATGGCTCTAATGGTCAGGGTGAGCTCATGCCAGATGAGGAGAAATCACACCCATGTCCAGCACGGTCCAACTGGCCTACAGTAGTAGGCCCTTAGGTCAAACCTGAACTGATCCTTAGCCAATCACATAAGCTTCTTGCATACATCATGTTTTCTACATTTCTTTGAACCAAAAAAAAAGGTTCACACTGTGATGCATGCAGTCAAAATGTCCATGCCGAGTGTTCTTGTGTCTTTCACTTCATATAGGGTTTCTGTTTTGGTAAATCGGGAGAAATTCTAACCATGAAACTGAGACTCGCATCCTTCAAGGCTTTGATGAGGCAGGTAAGTGGAACAGCAAACTCCCAGGAGACATAACGGCCTGCAGGGTTTCCAGATGTATAGTTTACCAATGCTGTGTCTCAAGTAGAACACTTCAATAACGCTTTTCAGACATGTTGAATTGTGTAGCTGTTTACATGAATATGTGCTCCAAGTACAGTAACTTTATATGCATGTTCCAAATAAGAAATCAAACCAATCAACCAATAAGTACATTGTGTATACTGTCCCCAGTGTCCAAAACGTCCTTCCCCTTCTGCTACTTACCTAGAAGGTGACTATTGAGGGCAGTAAATGTCCAGCATTCACAATTTCAACCTTTCTAAGTGCAACCTCTGGGTACTGGCAGTGCACTCCATTTTGATGTACTTCTCAGTGTGAACGCACTTAAAAACTCAAAAGACTAAGCCTTAGTGCACTAATTGAGATGGTGTGAGTATGACGTCAAATTCCAATGATCTATTTTTTTCCTTTGTTTTTCTCTTTTTATTATTATTAATATTTAATTTATTTATTTGTTGTCTTGGCAGCAGTGTCTCTTCCAATGCATTTTAACAGCTGTCGCTTTTTGAACCACCATAGAGCGAAACCATTCTTGTCGAAGATACTGTATATAGTTTGGGTCTGGCACCAAGCGAGCGCTCAGACTAGATATGATCACTATAAGTTTGTGGGCATGAACTGATGAAGCCTGCTCGAATGAGAGTCGAAACATTCCGACTGAACAGTCCAGCTGCGGTCAATTCAATGTCCTGAAAATTCAATGACTTGGATGAATAACAATATCAATATGCATGTTTGTAAGATAGTCGGAAGCACGCCTCTTTGAAATGTGTTTACTTTTGGTTTCTGTTAGGATCTTGGCTGGTTTGATGACCCAAATAACAGTGTTGGAGCACTCACAACAAGGCTGGCCTCAGACACTGCTCAAGTACAGGGGGTAATACAAATCACGTCTCTTACTCTACAAGAATGCATTAGGGTAATAGGGTTGTCTCGATACCAATATTTTGGTATATACCGGTACCAAAATGTATTTCGATACTTTTCTAAATAAAGGGGACCACAAAAAATGGCATTAATGGCTTTATTTTACCAAAAAATATTTCGGTACATTAAACATATGTTCCTTATTGCAATCCAAAAACAATTTTGGCCTTAAATAAAATAGTGAACATACTAGACAACTTGTCTTTTAGTATTAAGTAAGCAAACGAAGGCTCCTAATTTGTCTGCTGACGTATGCAGTAACATATTGTGTCATTTATCATTCTATTATTTTGTCAAAATTATAAAGGACAAGCTGTTAAAATGGATTATTAATCCACTTGTTCATTTACTGTTAATATCTGGGGTTTTTTCCATTTCAACATGTTCTATGTACACTTCTGTTAAAATATAATAATCACTTATTCTTCTGTTGTTTGATACTTTACATTAGTTTTGGATGATACTACAAATTTAGGTATCGATCCGGTACCAAGTAGTTACAGGATCATAGAGTGGTCATATTCAAAGTCCTCTTTTGTCCAGGGACATATTTCCTGAGTTTGTAAACATAACATGAATTTTTAAAAAAGAAAAACAATTTTGTGACGATAAAAAATATAGATGTAATCACAGTATTATCGACTAGATACGCTATTGTACTTGGTATCATTACAGTGGATGTCAGGTGTAGATCCATCCATGGCATCTGTTTACATTAAGACGCGCTAGCTTTTGTTAGCGGTGACGCCGGTGAGCTGTTGTATCCTCATATGGTGTGTAGTGAAGCATATTTAACTATTCCTCGTCCTGCAGGGATGATACTTGTAAGAAACTTACTTTATTTGTCGCCATGGTGGCGAGGATTAATAATTTAGAAGTAGCTAAAACACTGCCGACTGCGGAGGGATGTAAGCTGCTAGCTAGCTAGCTATGTCTTAAAGAACCACTTCCTTAGGGCTTTACAGTGTTATAGCTTCACCTTTATCGTTAGTTATTAAGCCAAAATGCGTCCGTTCTCCTTTTTCTGTCTACACACAGTGTCTGCTTGTAAGTACTCCGTAATTGTGTGCTGCCGAACATGCTCCTCTGCTCGTAAACCCAGCAATGTCATGACAAGACGACGCGCCGTCATGCCCGTAAAAAAAATAAATAAAAAAATTGGAAATCTATCCATGCATTTTCTACCGCTTGTCCCTTTCGGAGTCGCGGGGGGTGCTGGAGCCTATCTCAGCTGCATTCGGGCAGTAGGCGGGTTACACCCTGGACAAGTCACCACCTCATCGCAGGGTCAACCGAGATAGACAGAACCAGTACTTTTCAAACAGAGTATAGTCCCGTTTTTGATTCATTGGTACCGCAATACTATACTAGTACCGGTATACCGTACAACCTCAGTTGGTAACCTGTAAAAGAAACAAATAACTCAAACTGACAAAATTAATACTGGAATTTGCCAAAGGGCATATAGACAAACTACAAAGCATCTGGACGATAAATATAGAGACTGAAGGCCAATCACATCAGCTCTACGTTTACAGAAGCAAAAATGAAGCTTAAAGAGAAATGAACAGCATACCTAATGTGAAACAGGGAGGAGACTTAGTAAGGTTCTAAAGATGCTTTGTTGCATCCGGCGCAGGGTGTCTTTAATCTCTGCAGGGTACAATGACCTCTCAAAACTATCAAGGCATTCTGTAGCTAATTGTGTTGCAGAGTGTCAGGTGGGTTGGTCTCAGTTGCAGGTCATGGCTCCTCCAACTGGACAATGACACAAAACACACAGCCAACAATATTTGGACTATTCTGAACATCTGTGGAAAGAGCTGGATCATTCAACATAGAGAAGGCACACATAAAACCCGAGAGAGCGCAGCAGTTTGCTCACAAGGACTGGGCCAAATTACCTGTGGACAGGTGCTTGGTTGCAGTCTTCAGAAGTTTGTGCAATTAGGTCAAGGTATCATCATTCTTGTCCAGGGCCGTGTACACATTTTTCTCTTGAACTACAATTCAAAGCCAATGTCTGCATTTTTTTTGTACTATCACTTTTGTCAGATTCTAGTTGTTACAATAATTCCTGCAGTTTGTCCCTTCTTTGGCATAAGGGTACCAACACAACAAGTATGTTTGTAGACAATGTTATTTGACCACAATGGTCTTTTTATTTGGTTTCTGCTCAGGTTACAGGTCTTCATTTGTCCACAATGGTCCAGAATATTTCCAACATGGGATCTGGTCTGATTCTTGCCTTTGTTTATGGCTGGGAGCTGACTCTGCTAATACTGGTGATAGTGCCCCTCATGATAGTGGCCGGAGCTTTGAATATAAAGTTGTTAGCTGGACAAAATGCAGAAGAAAAGAAAGAGCTGGAGAAAGCTGGAAAGGTGAGGATTGACCCAATACCTTTGCACTCAAGTATGTCCTTCTTCAAGTGTGGTGATGTGTTCATAATATATTTCATCAGATTGTCACAGAAGCCACCGAGAATATCCGCACTGTTGCCTCTCTCACCAGAGAACCCACGTTTGAATATCTATACCACAAGAACCTCCAAGTCACATACAAGTATAAGAGATGCTGGATCACTTTTCCATGATATCTGAAATGTTTATTAATACATACAGTGCTCTTATTTCTCTCTCTTCAGAAACTCCCAGAAAAAAGCTCATATGGAGGGTTTGATCTTTTCTTTCACTCTCGCCATGGTCTATTTTACTTACGCAGGTTGTTACCGGTTTGGAGCTTGGCTTGTCACCCATAGACAAATGAGCATTGAAGGAGTTTTCCTGTGAGTAATATGTTCTTCATGGTCTGTCGTGATAATGTATGATTAATAACATGTTTTGATAGACCACAAAGTAGCAAAACATCAATCAATCAGTCAATGTTTATTTATATAGCCCTAAATCACAAGTGTCTCAAAGGGCTGCACAAGCCATAACGACATCCTCGGTTGAGATAACACATCAGGGCAAGAAAAAAACTCAACCCAGTGGATGACAATGAGAAACCTTAGAGAGATGGGGTATGCCTTTTAGGGGCCCTTTTTAGCTTTAGCGGTGCTATACTATCAATGGTTTCGCGCAGGGCGTCGTTAAAGTTGTTAGTGAGGTTATCAATAGAGCCCACATAATTTGGGAATGGTGTCATTACCGAAGGCAGTAGGCCAGCAAGAGTCATCGTTGTGGCAGCATTAATGTTGCGGCTGCTAAAGCAGTTATTATTATTATCTTATTGACAATGAGTCAGAACTTCGAATCTTATAAGGTAATGATCGGACATTACTTTAGTATACGAGAGTATCATAACTTTGGAGGTGGTGACCCCCCTGACAAGCACTAGATCTATCGTATTACTGTTGCAATTACTTGTGTAAGACCACAGCTATCAATTATAGTCTGGAGCGCCACGCACGCAGGGTCCGATGGGGTATTCATATGGATATTAAAGTCCCCCATTATGATTATATTGTCGCCGTGCGTCACTCGATCAGCAACGAACTCTGAGAATTCACTGATAAAGTCCGAATAGGGCCTTAAGGGGCGGTAGATAACAGCCAGGTAGAGAGGCAGCGGTGCGACAGACCTCATAGTAAGCACCTCAAACGATTTATATTTATTATTTGGGTTTGGGGTAAGGTTAAAGTTTTCATTGTATATTAATGCAAAACCCCCCCCCCTTTTAAGGGGACGAGCAATATACACATTCGTATAGTTAGGAGGAGATGCCTCATTTAGCGCAAAAAAATTGTCTGGTTTGAGCCAGGTTTCGCTGAGACCAATGACGTTAACATTGTTGTCTCTAATGACCATTAACTAATAACGTTTTGGGAGACAATGATCTTATGTTTAAAAAGTCCATATTATAGGTAGTGGGCTGTTTTGAGGAGTTTTTGTTGAAATTATCCGTAGTAGCAATATTCAAGATTCAAGATTGTTTATTGTCATATGCACAGTTAAACAGACAGTTTGCCGAAAATCTTACTTTGCTAGTCCACCCTTCAACAAGTCACACGGTACTTAGCTAAAATAAAAATAAAAATAAAAATGTATATACAAGGCACAGTAAGTAACATTACATTATTGCACATTCTGATTGACAGTCAACAGTATAAATATGGAGGTGACATTTGGTCACAGCAGCAGTTAAAGTGTCTTTAGTAATCAAAGGTGAAAAGTGTCGACAGTGATGGTTCGCAGATTTCAGGCTGCTGTATCGTCTGCCTGATGGTAGGAGGCTGAAGAGACTGTGCTGGGGTTGTGTACTGTCCTTTATGATGTTGTGTGCTCTCCTGGTGTCCCTGGTAGAGTACATGTCCTATAGGGAGGGGAAGGCTGCTCCTGATATGTACTGAGCAGTTTTAGTCACTCGCTGGAGTGCCTTCCTGTCCTTAGCAATGCAGTTTCCATACCAGACCGTGATTGAGCTGGTAAGGACAATCTCAACCGTACTTGTATAGAAGTTGCTGAGAATTTTGGATGGCATGCCAAATTTTCTCAGCCTTCTTAGGAAGTACAGTCGCTGCTGGGATTTCTTTATTGTTTGTTGGGTATTGTGATCCCAGGTGAGGTCCTCGCTGATATGGGTCCTGAGGAATTTAAAGGTTTTCACCCTGTCCACCTTTGTCCCCCCTATGTACAGAGGTGTGTAGTGTGTACTCCTTCTCCGTGGGTCAATAATCATCTCCTTGGTCTTGTCTGTGTTCAAGGAGAGATTATTATCCTGACACCAGGCCACCAGTTCCGCTACCTCCCTTCTGTATGCTGCCTCAGCTCCCCCGGTGATCAGTCCTACGACCGTAGTATTATCTGCAAACTTGATGATATTGGTGTTGTTCTGAAAGGCCACACAGTCGTGTGTCTGGGCCGGCTGCCTTCCGTGGGTTTGTTCTCCTCAGAACTGTACGTACCACTGCTGTTGTCACAGTGAGTGGTGGGTCCTGCGTGCGCTCCGTGGTCAGAACCCCTCTCTGTTGGTTGGTGTTGAGGACCTTGAAGCGGGCGTAGAACTCATTCATTATGTTGCGTTTATTATGCGTAGTGCGCTTTAAATAATTTCAACCATATCTAGGAATTGATATGACGGGAATTTTCTCCACCTCTGGTACAATCACCTCAGAAAAAACATTATGTGAGTTGTGTATTATTCTAAGAGAAATGCTATGTGTGCAGGGATTTTCCAGCCTGGCACTGGCTAGTTCTAGCTTAACTGACTCCTCACCCGGACTAGCAGACTCTGTAATTGCCGGTGACCGGGCTTGCTCTAATGTAGTTATTCAAGTGTGCCTCAAACAAAAATCTATGTTTCTAGACAGGATGATGGCCAATGGTTAGGGTGAAGGCCGTCTTTCACCAACAAGCCCGGTTTGCCCCAAAAAAAGTCCAGTCCATAGTAGATCTAACATAATAGTGAGAGAATAAACGTTAGTCCCCGTTGTCTACAAAAGCTAGCCAGCCACTTGTTAAGCGAGACTAATCTGCTATATCTTTCATCATTGCCTCTCGCAGGCAGGGCCAGAGACAATTACTCAATGCCTGGACATCTTTCTTGTGAGATTACAAGTCCTAGCTATGTTTCTCTTTGTAATCTCTGACTGTCTCATTCTATTGTTATTGGAGCCATCATGTACAACTAAGTTTCGCATAGCTAGTGGTGCGATTAGCCTGTCGTACGTGTTTACTAGGCCTGTTGCGAGTTAGCTCCCTAAGATTAACTTCAATGTCAGGTGCGCTGGCCCCGGGAATACACTAAATTGTGGCTGGTTTGCTAAGCTTTATGTTTCGGTAGACTGAGGTGTAGGACTAGCTAAAGAGCTAAATCTATTATGCGTCTCAACCGGTTCACCATTGCTTATAGGCCGCTTATGGCTGCTACAAGCTGGGCTAGTTAGCTCGCTACAGCTAATGCTAGTGTTACAGGTCTCACAGGCGTGTGAGTTCAGTAGACAAAAGGTTGTGTTCATACTCTAACCCCTGGAAAACACAGGCAATGTTTAAGAAGAGTGAAGACATGAACAATCCTTGAAGCTTCCCAAGTTTCCTCTCTTTATTACACATTATATATATTTCCTATAATCCACAATGACAATATAATTATTATTCTCTAAATTCAATATTACATTCTCAAAACATATCTTCTTCATAGCACAATAGCTATTATAATGGTATATACTTCTGTATATTCACATTTCTATATATTGTTGTTACAGAAACATCTTGAGTAATAAACTCTTTCACAAATGGGGAAGTATCATTTAGACATGAAATGTCCTTGGGAAGTACACTTGGAGTCAAACAAAATGTATCCACATCACTCAGTTCATTATCTATTTACAAATATAAGAAATAACAATAACATATTTACACAGATAATAATATGACCTTGTGTGAGATAAAGATAGAAGAGTATTTCTTTACAACACAGAACTATATATACACACTGCAGTGCTCTTCGGTTGGCATAAAAAAGGGTTAACTGCTCTCAACTGACCCACACGCAAAGAAGAGCTAGCTAGATGCTAACACACGGTGGTATTAAAGTCTAAAGGCACTAAAACATCAATCTCTGTCGCTGAACCATATTACATTTGAATTGTAAGGTGTTTAATTATCAAACGTTTACATTTGATATATTTCACAACATTACTGACCTGGAAAACACAGGCAATGTTTAAGAAGAGTGAAGACATGAACAATCCTTGAAGCTTCCCAAGTTTCCTCTGAGGGGAGGGGGAAGAAATACCCACACCTAAAAAGGGACCTACGGGCAACTACTTCACTACACATTAGTTCCACTCTTCATTTCTGGCTTTACACTACATGGATGGAAAACGGCTATAACCTCTGTCAATAAAAAGGGATTGACAAAAAAACATATATATTCCACATTGTGAAGGCATCACACACTTCCCGACAAACAAAAGTGGCTCCTGACACTTAAGAATAACAGAATCATAAACTCATCTTGCACAATCTAATAAATTTTTTTTTTCATTGGAACAATTCATTTTTATCAACTCAAATATCACAACATTCATGAATTGTTTCCAACAGATGTGTACAACTGTGAGTGTTTTAATTGTCAATAACAGGTAGCAGAGTGTGTGGCAGGTAAGTACATATATGGGTTTATAATCGGATGGTGGAATGGATAAGGATAAGCTGGAATGTGTTGCATTTGAGTGTTCTGTGTTGGATATGTTTCAACTGCGCTAATGGTAGGGCGTAACTGATAGGTGGGTTGGCCAAGAGAGGGATACGTGAACACATAGCCTGGTCTTCGCTCTCGAGTTGATTGTCTCAGTGGTCTAGGGCTGTCTCGTATTACATTTACTTCTTGGTCCTGGTTTGCATCTTGCACATTCAAAGGCATGGGTTCTAGCCCTTGGTCAGGTCCACTCACATGCAATATCTCTTGTCTGTCAACAGAGTTTCTTATGTCACTGTCACGGGCAGGATGAGATTCTTGTCCTGGCTCAGCTGCCCTTGTAAGCTCTGGCTGATATGGGGTCTCCCGTGTTATAAGGTGGTCGTGGAATTTGCTCTTTCTGTTCTGGTGTACTGTAGGGACCCGGAGCCAATATTGACAAGGATTTTGAGCCTCATCACTGTCATCATCTGAACCACTGTCTGACCTTTGTGCCTGTTCAATGTTCTGTGTGTGTGTTTGGCTTCTTTTAAGTTTCTTCTGCGATTGGGCTGTTTTATCTGGTAAGCTTTGAGGGGTCTCAACTGGCAAGTCATTAACTTGTAATAACAAGTTTCTATGTAGTGTGCGGGTGTAGCAGCCTCCAGATTCTGGGATCACTTTGTAGACAGGGTTGTCCCCTACTTGTTCTTTTACCACATAGATTTTCTGTTCCCAGTAAGGTCTCAGTTTACCAGGTCTGCCTCTTTGACTCAGATTGCGGACAAGGACTCTGTCTCCGACTTGAAGAGTCACTCCTCGGCATCTCTTATCATAATGTTCCTTTCCCTTTGCGCTTGATTGTTGGCTGTTTGAATTAGCAATCCGGTATGCCTCACTCATCTTTCTAGCCCATTTCTCAACATATCCTTTTGGACTGTCAACTCCTTCATCATTCATGAGCCCAAAGAGAAGGTCAACTGGGAGACGGGGGTGTCTGCCATACAACAAGTAATGGGGGGAAAAGCCTGTAGCCTCATGTTTTGTGCAGTTGTATGCATGCATGACATGGGGTAAATGGTCCTTCCACTGTTCCTTCTCCTTTTCTCCAAGGGTCCTTAACATTTGCAACAGTGTACGGTTTAGCCTTTCAGCTGGGTTGGACTGTGGATGGTAGGGGGAAGTCCTTGAGTGCCCAATACCAGACAGTTGCCTGAGTCTCCTGAACAATTCGTTTTCGAATTCCCGGCCTTGATCATGGTGGAGTTTGGTGGGGTACCCAAACCTAGGGATAAAGTCATTGAACAGTCGATCGGCTGCTGTCTTGCCAGCTTTGTTACGGGTGGGATAGGCCTGTGCAAAACAAGTGAAATGGTCTATAACAACCAAAATGTACTCAAACCCTCCACGGCTAGCTTCTAAATGCAGAAAGTCAATACACACGAGCTCCAAAGGTGAGTTTGATGTAATGTTACTCATGGGTGCTCTTTCGTGCAATGTGGGTTTTTTCTGCTTGATACAGGGGCACTTTTTAGCTACATACTCTTCAATATCCCTTTTCATGAAAGGCCAGTAGAACCTGGC
Source organism: Nerophis lumbriciformis (assembly GCF_033978685.3). NCBI lineage: Eukaryota > Metazoa > Chordata > Actinopteri > Syngnathiformes > Syngnathidae > Nerophis > Nerophis lumbriciformis. The sequence goes on along the minus strand of NC_084551.2, from coordinate 41,457,161 downwards.
TCTTGCTAAGTTTAGCACCTTTTCGACACCTATATGGCCCATGCGGTTGTGAAGGTGGACAAGAACTGTCTGCTTATAGGTGGCGGGAAGTACTAGTTGTCTTCTTTCTTTAGTCTTCCTATAAAGAAGGTCATCCTCTATAACTAGTCTATTCCATTATCGTAACAGTTTTCTGATGTTTATGTCAGTTTTAAGTTTGTCCACCTGTGTGAGTGTCATGTCTTTCTCTTTAAGTTCCATAACTTTTCCTACTGCTGCTGTCCTTTGTTCTCTGACCAACTCGTCATGACTTATATGTGGCAGAGGTTCCGTTTGGGGTTGGTCCTCAGATATAAAGTTAAGAGCTGCCACCCAGGCTACATCCCCTTGTTGGCCTCGTCGACTCCCTTCCCATATTGCACCTACCGCTTCTTGAGATAGTTCTTCGGAACACTCATCTATTAAGGATCCAATATCCAAGGGGCAGCGAGACAAAGTGTCTGCATCGATGTTACTTCTGCCGGGTCTATATTTTATATCAAAATTGAAATCCGCGAGCTGACCCACCCAACGATAACCCACAGCATTGAGTTTGGCAGTGCTAAGCACATATGTCAAGGGATTGTTGTCTGTGTAGACCGTGAAGTGGGGTGCGTAAAACAGATAATCCCTAAATTTATCACATACTGCCCACTTCAGGGCTAAAAACTCAAGCTTCCCACTATGTAGATGGTAATTTTGCTCTGCTGGTGTCAATGTATGTGAACCATATCCAATGATCCTCATCTTTCCATTTTGATTCTGATAGAGAACTGCTCCTAAGCCTTTCTGGGAAGCATCTGTGTGGAGAATAAAAGGGCTGTCAAAATCGGGGTAGGCCAGTACTGGGGGTTTGGTGAGCATGTCAATTAGGCTTTCCAGAACTCTTTGATGATCCTCACACCAGTTCACTGGGGTTCGAGATGACTGCTGAGCACTCTTGTTCTTTCCATGTGACGCATGAGGCTGTTGGGTGTCGATCCTCACCTGGAGCAGGTCATACAAAGGTTTTGCTATTCTTGAGAAATCCTGCACATATGTCCGATAGTAACTCATAAATCCCATTAATTGCCTGACATCTCCAACTGTCTGTGGTGTCTTTTGTGCCAGTGCCTGGACAGCTTCTAGGTCTTTGGGATCAACTCTCACACCTTCAGCTGAAACTAGTCGACCAACATACCGGACCTCTTTGCGAAATAACTCACACTTCTCAGGTTTTAACTTCACTCCATGTCGTTGTAAAGCTTGGAGGACTTTGCGCAGCACCTCCAAGTGCTCATCAAATGATTTGGCATAACACAGCACATCGTCGAGGTAGGGGATGCAGCATTCGTCTCGGAGGGTGCTGAGCATCTCCTCCATGCTCCTTTGGAATGCAGCTGGGGCATTTGATAGTCCAAATGGGATCCTGACCCATTCGTACAGACCCCAAGGAGTTGTGAATGCCGTCAGATATCTTGACCCCTCGGCAATGAAGCCCTGATGGTAAGCTTTTCCTTGATCGAGAATTGAGAACCAGTTGTAACCTCCCAGGGAGTCAGTGAGGTCCTGGATCCTGGGCAAGGGGTGTCTATCAGGTACAGTTTTATTATTCAGAAGCCTATAGTCTATGCATAGCCGTAAGGTGCCATCTTTTTTTCTTACACATATGACTGGGGCTGCATAAGGAGACCGGGACTTAACAATCCATCCCTTCACTAAAAGCTCTTGAAGGTACTCTTTTACTTCTTTGTAAAGGGGTTTTGGGATTGATGCATAGGACTTTTGAACTGGAATGTCATCTTTGACTATGACCTCCATTTGAAGGGATGGGATGCAACCGATGTCGTCACTAGTACGGGAAAATGCACCTGACTCCTCACAAAGTACTTTGTTCACCAGTTCTTGTTGTTCGGCACTCAGGTGGTTGAGATCAACAGGGGGCAACCAATGCTCAACAGGGTTGTTTGAAGAGACTGTCCTTACCTCAACTGCACTATATTTTACATTTGTCTGTGCAGTCTGCTGGGTGTCTGGTGTATCTGTCTCTAAAATTTTGTCAATGTGCTGTATAGTGCCCATGGCCGTTCTCTTTGGCAAAATAATATCATGTTTTGAATGGTTGGCAACAGGTATTTTTATGTAAGGTCGTTGACTGTTGTAGATCTCTAAAACACCCTCTCCTACACTGAACTGTCTTAAAGCCGTGTTTTCCTCCATGGGTTCATACAGGACTAGTGGGTCTGAGGTGTTGAAGTTTTTCGGTATTCTACACCACACATGTATAGTTTTTCCAGCTGGGATGATGATGTTATCTTTTCCCACCCTCACTGTGACTGGGTCGCAGTTTTCTCCATGGGGAACCTGGAGAATGTTTACCATGGCTTTTATTTCATCTGCTTCCATCTTAAATGCGCGGCATAGGAGGCTGGTAACCCTGGCGGCTGCATCCCCAGATGACTCCGATCTTTTGATGATTGCCTCAATCACATTTGCACCTACAAGTGGCTGAGATAGCGACAACTGGCTGACTAGGAATGGGACTTGTATAGTTAGGTTTGGATTATCATTGCCTGCCAGATTAACAGTAAATTCAACCCACCCATCATAGGGGATTGCTTGTCCATTTACCGCATAAACATCCAGGTTCTCCTCAATAAGTTCCTTAAGTGGCCTTACTGCATAGTTAGGAATGTGTGTGTTTGCCCAATCACGATCAATTATGCTCACCTGGGAGCCTGAATCAAATAGGACACTTACGGGATAGCCACTTATTAGGCAATCCAACAGACTTTTATTACCAACCAAAGGTGCTATGGGAATTGGGGTACGATGGCCTGAAACCATTTCTGTTTTGCCTCTGTCACATTTAGTTCTTTGTGTTACGAGTTCAGTGGCTAAGCTTATTCGTGGGGACTTGAGTTGTGCATTGGACTCTGGCTGTACCTCGACAGAGACCGCATTTCGTTTAACTGAAACTTAATCCGCTTCAAACACCCCACTGCTCTGTGTCCAGCTTGTCCACACGTGAAACAGTGATTACACTCGGGCACATTCTGTTCAGTGCATTTAGAGCAGAAAGCTGTCCTTATCTTGCTTTGACTTGGATTTTGAGCTGGGGGTTGTTGGGGCTGTCGATTGACTGGAGGTTGTGAGAGAAAATTAGACGGGGCTTGTGGTCGGATTGGTAGTGCGGGGGTATGGGTGCTAACCGCTTGCCGTTCCATCAGTGTTGTCACTAGTTGTGTCAGGTTGGCGACTTGGTTACTGAGTTGCTCCAGTGTCCGTGTGTTTGTGCTATTTACAGTTGCATCTCTACCTTGTTCATAACAATGGCCCTCTGTATCCACTTTGGCACTGTTAGCGTGTATTGTTTTCTGACGGGTTGTTTGACCAAGTCTACGAAGGTGTTCATTTTCATCATTAATGATTTTCATGACATGGCTGAGGATTTCTTCATCGCTTATTTGATGGTTAGAAATGATGGGCCTCAGTCTCTGCCGAAGGTCAGTATATTTGGCTCCAAACCCCTGGTAAATTGTGTGGAGGAACACTTCCTGGATTGTCTTTGGGTCATAAGAAACGTCTGTGCCAGCCTGCCTTGACTGAAATAACAATTTTTGTTTTAGCCCAATCATGCGATAAAGGAACTGTCGGGGTGACTCATGTTCAGTTTGTCGAGCACACATTAGCTCCTGGAACATTTCGGTGGTTGCTTTTTCACCTAGGTGGGACCTTAGGAAGCCCTTGAGTTCAGGGATGCTAATTTCATCTTTGTTTACCAGCATGTCTCGAAAAGTGCCTGGTTTAACAACCCTTAAAACCCCTCTGACTACTTCTGGCCCTGTAAAACCCTCTTTAACCCCTTCATTAATTTGTTTGCAAACATTGTTGTAGCTAATGTCTGATGTATGATCTGCAATTTGTCCACCATGTACTTTAAATTCTCGGCGTTGAAAATAGGTGAGGTCGTTAAAGGGAACTAACCTCTCAGTCATCTGCTGTGGTCTTACAAGGTTGGGTGTACTGGGTTGAGCAATACCTTCAGCCTCATACTGTCTAAGCCTTTCACCTAACTCGTCATACACTCTTCTAAGTTCTCCTACTGACTTTGCAGTCGTGTCACAGCTTATGTTAGTAGCATTATTAGCATATAGCTTTGTGACTGTGTTGTGGGAATGTTGGTATGATGATGGTAATGTAGTGCCTGTAGTTACAGTGAGTGGGGTGGAGCTAGGCGAAACATGTACATCACTGTCTACATTTACAGGTAAATCAGCAGCAACACAGGAAATCATCTGACAGATTAAATCATTCAGCATCAACAAATTGCCCATACTTTCATCTTCCAGTTCTAGTAAGGCGGGGGACTGAAGATGGGTGATGATAAAGTCCATGGCACCCTCATCATCACTTATATTTGTCTTGGCAAAGTCTTGTTCATCGGCTGCAATGCTCCTTGCTACTTGGTGAAGATCGGCACTTGAGAGCCGAAACAAGTTCTTTTTGATACTCCACACCATTTCCTTACGCGCGCCTGTCATGGTAAAGAGTTAAGTAGTTTTACAACGTGATCTTGTTGAATCAGATGTGCTCGCGGGATGGCTGGTGGCCCCTGGTTAAACAGCACGGCTCCCTCTGTGACGCTGGAATCCTGCTCACTGTGGACACCTGCTGGCTCCCTTGTAGGCTGCAGTCACCCTGGTTTTACGGTTCTGATATCTCTGGATCAGCTCCTCCGCTTAAGTGGACGAGAGATCCCGGACGAGCCCCCACTATTTGTTACAGGTCTCACAGGCGTGTGAGTTCAGTAGACAAAAGGTTGTGTTCATACTCTAACCCCTGGAAAACACAGGCAATGTTTAAGAAGAGTGAAGACATGAACAATCCTTGAAGCTTCCCAAGTTTCCTCTCTTTATTACACATTATATATATTTCCTATAATCCACAATGACAATATAATTATTATTCTCTAAATTCAATATTACATTCTCAAAACATATCTTCTTCATAGCACAATAGCTATTATAATGGTATATACTTCTGTATATTCACATTTCTATATATTGTTGTTACAGAAACATCTTGAGTAATAAACTCTTTCACAAATGGGGAAGTATCATTTAGACATGAAATGTCCTTGGGAAGTACACTTGGAGTCAAACAAAATGTATCCACATCACTCAGTTCATTATCTATTTACAAATATAAGAAATAACAATAACATATTTACACAGATAATAATATGACCTTGTGTGAGATAAAGATAGAAGAGTATTTCTTTACAACACAGAACTATATATACACACTGCAGTGCTCTTTGGTTGGCATAAAAAAGGGTTAACTGCTCTCAACTGACCCACACGCAAAGAAGAGCTAGCTAGATGCTAACACACGGTGGTATTAAAGTCTAAAGGCACTAAAACATCAATCTCTGTCGCTGAACCATATTACATTTGAATTGTAAGGTGTTTAATTATCAAACGTTTACATTTGATATATTTCACAACATTACTGACCTGGAAAACACAGGCAATGTTTAAGAAGAGTGAAGACATGAACAATCCTTGAAGCTTCCCAAGTTTCCTCTGAGGGGAGGGGAAGGAAATACCCACACCTAAAAAGGGACCTACGGGCTACTACTTCACTACACATTAGTTCCACTCTTCATTTCTGGCTTTACACTACATGGATGGAAAACGGCTATAACCTCTGTCAATAAAAAGTGATTGACAAAAAAACATATATATTCCACATTGTGAAGGCATCACACTAGCAGATGTGTCCGTATCATATAATGTTACGAGATTACTCTGCTTTAACTGGCGGACACGGCCCTCTAGAAGGGCCAGCCTATCCATGAGAACGGTGCACGAAGCGCAGGGAGACATACTCACGGTATTTTCTGTGACAGAGTGAAGTTCTTGCTGTCTTCAGGGAAGTGGTTGCGATGTGCGGGGGCAGATTCCTTAGGACCGAAGCCGCCTTTTCCGCGCTAGCTTCGTTAGCTTAGCAGCTAGCTAGCTGAGGGAGGGGTGGTGAGACAGAGATCGGGTGATTTGCAAGTTAAATGGGACTACTTAGTATGTTTGGCAAGTAGTAAAGAAAGCTGTAAAACAATTAAAAGCACACAGATAGAACGATACTTAGCTTTTTCGCAACAGCAACAGCGAGCAGTCACTTACATGAATCCAAAAAGCTTCCAATGTTGTAAATGCATTGTATAAATATTTTGTCTATCAGAAAGATTGCAGCGACATCTGCAGTACTTTTGATTGGTACAATGATTTGACTTCTTCTTTCAGTGTGGTTACAGCAATTTTGTTTGGTGCTATGGCTGTTGGAGAGACCAATTCCTTTGCTCCAAACTATGCCAAAGCCAAATTGTCTGCAGCTGACATTATAAAGCTTTTGAAAAGACAGCCAGCTATTGATAATCTCTCAGAAGAAGGACAGACACTGGTAGGTAGTACAAATCTTCACATTAGAGCAAGTACTTATTATAGATCAGGGGTGCTCATTACGTCGATCGCGAGCTACCGGTCGATCTCGGAGGGTGTATCAGTCGATCACCAGCCAGCCATTAAAAAAATAGTCCTAAAAATAAGCGATCATAAATCTTCACTATGACGTCACTTTCGTCACTTGATTGACATTTACGGCACCCGAGGGTCTTCTGAGATGACACTGGCTGCTGCCAGCTCATTAAAATTACCGACTGGAAGGCGAGAAACACTTTATTTCAACAGACTCTGGAGCCGTACCTGTTGTCAAAACTCCAAAGACCGACTGCACAGTTGCACAATAAAAGCGCTACTTCATCCTGCCTGCGCTACCAAAATAAGAGTCTCAGAAAGCTGGCGTGCACAAGCTAGCAAGCTACGGAGTTTGCCGACAATGTATTTCTTGTTAAGTGTATACAAAGGAGTAGGAAGCTGGATAAATAAAATGCCAAAAACCAACCACTTTCATGTGGTATTGGACAGAAAGGAGGACTTTTTTTCTCCTCCATTCGAAAATGCGGACCTTATCAGCACTACTGTCTGATTCCTATCAATGCAAGTCATCAGAATCAGGTAATACACCAACTTATATTCTTGTTTTCATGAAAGAAAGGAATCTATATGTGTTAAACATGCTTGTATTATCTCTAAACACGTTTAACTTACTAACAATATTAACTATATGTGTTAAACATACTTGTATTATCTTTAAACATCTTTAACTTAACAATATTAACTATATGTGTTAAACATGCTTGTATTATCATTAATCACCTTTAACTTGTTAACAATACTAACTATATGTATTAAACAAACTTGTAGTTTCATTAAACACCTTTAATTTATTAACAATATTAACTATATGTGTTAAACATGCTTGTATTATCATTAAACACCTTTAACTTGTTAACAAAAACATATGTTTCATAAATAAGTAAATATAAATTATATATATGAATGAGGTAGATCCCCACGACTTGATCAATTGAAAAGTAGCTCGCCTGCAGAAAAAGTGTGAGCACCCCTGTTATAGATTAACAGTCCTAATACATAGTCTGTTCCCAACTTCAAATTCCAGGACCAATTTGATGGTAACGTGCAATTTGAGGGTGTAAAGTTTAACTACCCCTCACGCCCTAATGTATCCGTCCTCCGAGAGCTGAATGCAAAGGTGAGCAAGGGAAAGACATTGGCTCTGGTAGGAAGCAGTGGTTGTGGAAAAAGTACAGTCATCCAACTTCTGGAGAGATTCTACGAGACCATGGATGGAACAGTGGTAAGAAGACAAATACTGCTGATTGTTGCCTATGGATGTTTTCATTCATCCAGGTCAGGGGTCGGCAACCTTTACCTGTCAAAGAGCCATTTTGACCAGTTTCACAAATTAAAGAAAACAATGGGAGCCACAAAAATCTTTTGAAATTTAACTTGAAATAACACTGCATACAAAGTTTTTTTTTGCTTTGTGCTATGTATAAACCAAGGGTCTCAGACACGCGGCCCACACCTTAATATGAAAATTGGATGTTAGTGCGGCCCGCGGGTTTTAAATGAATGGCGCTTGACAGCGTCATTCTTGTCAACCCTCCCGAGTTTTCCGGTAGACTACGAATTTCAAGGCAACTGTTCTCTCGAACGTGCCGTGAAAGTACGGCATTTAACGCCCACTACAACCAGCGTGCCAGCCCAGCCACACGTTGTATGGGGCTTCTGCTTGCTCACGTAAGTGACAGCAAGGCATACTTGGTCAACAACCACACAGGTTACACTGACGGTGCCGGTATAAAAAACTTTAACACTCTTACTAATAATGCGCCACACTGTGAACCCACACCAAACACGAATGACAAACACATTTCGGGAGAACATCTGCACCGTAACACAATATAAAAACAACAGAACAAATACCCAGAATCCCATGCAGCCCTAACTCTTCCGGGCTACATTATACACCCCCGCTACCAAACCCCGCCCACCTCAACCGACGCACGGTGATGTGAGAGGGAGCAGGGTTGGGGTGGGGGCGGGGTTTGGTGGTAGCAGGAGTGTATAATGTAGCCCGGAAGAGTCAGGGCTGCATGGGATTCTGGGTATTTGTTCTGTTGTGTTTATGTTGTGTTAAGGTGCAGATGTTCTCCCGAAATGTGTTTGTCATTCTTGTTTGGTTTTGGTTCAAAGTGTGGCGCATTATTAGTAAGAGTGTTAAAGTTGTTTTATATGGACACCGTCAGTGTAACCTGTGTGGCTATTGACCAAGTATGCCTTGCTGTCACTTAAGTGTGCAAGCAGAAGATGCATTTAACAAGAAGCTGGGCTGGCACGCTGTTATACAGGTTGTAGAGGGCGCTAAATTCTGTACCATCACGGCACGCCCTTATTATCATTGTTAGGGTGAAAATCAGAGAATATTAATCCCGGGAGGTTTCTGTGAGAGGCACCGAAATCCAGAAGTCTACAGGTTCATGTAGACGTGTCTGGTTTGTTTCCACCGCATTTTACATTTCAGGGTAGTTTATACAAATCAGGCTGATGACCAGTGACGTGCGGTGAGGTTCATGACTGGTGAGGCACTGACTTCATCACAGTCAGATTTACAAACACATGAACCCTAAAGAGTATCTTATTCACCATTTGATTGGCAGCAGTTAACGGGTTATGTTTAAAAGCTCATACCAGCATTCTTCCCTGCTTGGCACTCAGCATCAAGGGTTGGAATTGGGGGTTAAATCACCAAAAATTATTCCCGGGCGCGGCGCCGCTGCTGCCCACTGCTCCCCTCACCTCCCAGGGGGTGATCAAGGGGATGGGTCAAATGCAGAGGACACATTTCATTACACCTAGTGTGTGTGTGACAATCATTGGTACTTTAACTTAACTTTAACTTTACACATACAAACTGTAGCACACAAAAAAGCACATTTAATAAAAAAAACGTTATTATGGTCTTACCTTTACTTATAAGTGTGGGAACAGTGGTGTTCGTGTTGGAGGAGTTGTGAATGAATGAAATATGAAATCCGTGCTGCAGTCTACAGGTGTACCTAATGTTGTGTCCCTGCAGTCGTTCACGGCTCCTCCGGCGCGAGCATTGTTGTTTTTGCACTTTTTGGCTTCTTGTTAAGTGACTTTTTTTGGGTGGATTCGGTCTTGCACGTGGAGGGTTTGGGTGTGGGCTTTGGTTGGTGTGGCGCTCCCGTCGGGGGGTGCATTCTGCGCGGGGGTGCATTAACCGGCACCAGGAGGCAGGATTACTGCGAGCCTCACACAGTGCGTCTTCGCAGCAGTTTTATGATTGCTCAGCACAAGAAATACTTTACACACATACAGTTGTTGACAAAATACACTGTTCATCATATTCTAACTAAACTATGGAAATGTATAATATAATTCATATAGCAATACGGTCTCACTGCACAGCAGGCCAGCAGTTAGCCGAGTCATTGCGCAATCCATGTTGAGGCACAACTGAGTGACGTGCCCCAACTGGCTGCTGATCACCGTCTCTTCTCAGTATTTGAACGGCAAATGTGAAAATTCAGCGATTTTGATTAAAAATAATCTAAAACTGGTGAAGTTAAATGGAAAATAACGTTATAGTATAATCACTGGATACATATAACAATTTAATTAATTTTTTTTCTTTTTACATTTTTTTTCTTTCCATGATGCTGCCTCCAGTGACTGCACGTCACTGCTGATGACATATGGAAGAGTGGTTTAATATATTTCTATACTGATGCCATGTAAATAAACAGACAATATTATGTCAAAGTTATTTTACTAAAATGTAAGTAATTGAAATACAAAGCAATCAAATACAAAACAATATGATTAATAAAATAATGTATACCGAATTGTTAATAAAAAGTCAGACTTGTTCAACAGTCAGAAAATCGTCCTCTCGGTAAATAATAAATTCATGAGGGTCAGGCGATTACTTTGGGTCCATTTCAGCTGTAAATAACAATATATAAATAACAAATGTCTGTCAATTGTCTCATGCCGTCAACATGAATACATCGGCTTTAGCGTTAGCTTGTTAGCATTAGCATTCTGTTTACTTGGGTTGAAGCTAATAACTACAGAAATGGAGTGTCACTGACTATTTTTACAACATAAAATAAAGTAAATAGTTAGTATTTGATGTTATTTACCTTTTGTACCACTTGTGTGCTGCCTCCTTTTCCCCCCACATTTATCCAATGAAGTTGGAGTAGTAAGCAGCTGAGGTCCCCGCTTCGAGTCCGGCTTCATACTCCTCTGTAAATGTGTTTTTAAGAATTCTGTCCACTTCTCGGAGCTTCGCCTATCGAAATTGTTTGTAAAAACAATAAACAACAATAAAGTGCATATTGTTTAAAGACTACAACTGAGTAAAAATAATGCACACTTCAGAACAAAGATGCCCCACAAAAGTTATTGTATTTCGAAAGCTCTTTTCGTTCCTCTTTCTCTCCATTGTCAAAGTTTGTTGTAATAGAAATACACCGCAGTCCCTGCGTATATTCCAATGGCGGTCGTGTGCTTAAAAGAGAAGTTTTAGGAACGCTTCCTAACTGTGTTCAACTAATCAGCGTTCGACTGCACAGCCCGAACCCAAAAAGGAGGAACTCCGAAAGTTTCTTAAATAACTAAATAGTCGTTTCTGGTAGAAACACAGGGGGAACTTTTTTTTACCCATGGGAAGGTTCCTGAAAAAGTTCCTGCGGTGGAAAAGGGCCTCTTGATGAGGCTTTTGCATCAGCATTTCAACTAGATCTGGCTAATCTAAATCAGTGAACTGATTAAGTACACAATGTTATTTTACCACAATGGTCATTGGCCTTCTAAGACAAAGTGGACAGCCCAGTTTCCATCGATTTGAATGCCCCGAGAGCTACTGATTGTTTCTTTTGTGTGCTAAACTGCAAAGGCAAGGGACTCGAGTCACTATATTGAAGCAGCACTAAGTAACTTTTCAACATTCATAAAATATTTTCATAACTTTTGGGATGATACATCGACTTACAACTAGTTGATTGGCACCTCTGTCATGGCCTGAGGGGGTCTGTATCATGTTCACTAGCACTTAGCAACTTTGAGGAGGGTGACAGGAACCCTACCACACAAAAAACTACAAATGCGCTGACTTGCTTCACGGCATACGTCACTCCCCCTTTCCCCATTTGTTAAAAAAGCAGAAGTCAATGCAAACGCCTGCGTGCTGCCAGTAACCTAAAAGAAGAAGAACGTTTAGGTGCAAATACTGCTATCATGGCCGAAGCGCCAAAACAATTCGAAGAAAGTAAAAGTTTTGTCTGAGGATACAAAAAAGAAAAACTGACAATAAAAGGATTGTCAGAATTAACATTGCCCCGGCTTTCACTCACTGGCGTGAGCTCAAAGGTATTTTTGGCCAATGCTGCCTTGACTCTGTTACTGCTAAACTATATTGAAGCAGCACTAAGTAACTTTTCAACATTCATAAAATATTTTCATAACTTTTGGGATGATACATCGACTTACAACTAGTTGAATGGCACCTCTGTCATGGCCTTAGGGGGTCTGTATCATGTTCACTGGCACTTAGCAACTTTGAGGAGGGTGACGGGAACCCCAGCACTGAGGATTTTTTCCACCTGTGACTTGTCCTTGCCGGATACCAGCAGGTCCGAGTCATCCGCAAACAGGAACAATTCACAGTCGCATGCTGATGACATGTCATTTACGTATATTAGGAACAGTAAAGGCCCTAATATACTGCCTTGGGGGACTCCACAGCTTACTGAGAGGGGGTGGGGGGGGGACACGGTGCCGTTCACCTCTACCACCTGTTCCCTCCCCTCCAAGTACGATTGCATCCAGCTCGATGAGGTTTTATCAAATCCGATTGCTCTGAGCTTATCCAACAGTATAGCGTGGTTTACGGTGTCAAAGGCCTTCTGAAGGTCCAGCATGACCATGCCGCAGTATTTGCCCGCGTCCACCTCATGTTTGATGTGGTCGGTCAGATAGAGAAGGCATGTGTCAGTGGAGTGGTTAGTTCTGAAGCCGGATTGGAATTTGTCCATGAGTTTATTAGTAGCAAGGTATCTATCGACCTGTTCATAAACTATTTTTTCCATTACTTTCCAAATGGAACTGAAAATAATGTTTTTTACTAACTTACTGACCTGTTCAATGGGTCAAACTTTAACATACATGCTAACGTAGCCTATTAAACAAACATAACATTTAAGCTATGCATCAGATCAACGTGACTTTATTTGAAGTAAAATACCGTTTTTGATTTATAGACCTGGCGGACAGCAAGGCACCTGATATCCATGTGTCTGGTGATTAAATCCCAAGTAATTTTCTAATGATCAAATTAATTTTTTTTTTCTTCTAAAATGTTCTGTTAGCCATGAAATGTAAGCCCTGTTAAGCCTCACTTCATAGCATACATATGTAAAATAATAATCATCAGCTTTGGTAAATGTTTCCTTTGACTATGTAATGTGAACATTTTAAGGTCACAACTTCAGACTTGCACTTCAGAGATGTACATTCTCTTCTGCTGAACTGCAGGACAAACATCCTTCCATGACAAAATTCAGGGGTGGCATGGCTGTAGAATGGCCGAATTGTAACCATTGTAACTGGGTCGATCCTGGCCTGGAGTGCTCATATTTATGTGTCCCCTAACTGCCAACCTCCATCAGTGTGACTGTGTGTGTGAATGTGGTGTATATAGTGTATATGTAAAGCGCTTTGGGTATCATTCCAGGTGTAGTAAAGCGCTATATAAATACAGACCATTTATCACCCTGAGGCGTTTGCTCACGTACATAACTCTAAATAAAATGCAAATTACACTGACCTGGCCATAGACTCAAACCTAATAATTTGGATCTTATGTGATCTTTGATCCGAGATATTTTGTCCTACCTTGAAACTTGGACCACATACTTTCAGCCTTGCTTAGGGCCTGTTAAGGCCTGTTCTTGAAGGTGTAGTTTACAATTTTGTGATTTGGTCTTCCAGATGCTTGATTCCAAGAGTGTGAAAGAGCTGAACATCCACTGGCTGAGGTCACAGATAGGTATTGTGTCCCAGGAGCCTGTGCTGTTTGACTGTAGCTTGGCTGAAAACATCGCCTATGGAGACAACAGTCGTACTGTAACTATGGAGGAGATTAAGGCAGCTGCTGAGGAGGCAAACATTCACAGCTTCATTGAAAACCTGCCAAAGGTAACCATGTTCTTTTTTTATTTTGTTTTGCTTGTATTTATCAAATTAATAATAATTTAAATATCTAAAAAAATTAAAGATTTAAATATTGTATGTAAAAAAAAAATTATTATCACATTATTTTGATATTCATAATTAATCATGTTCTCCATCCATCTATCCATCTTCTTCTGCTTATCTGGGGTCATATCAGGCTTCTTCCAACTATTTCGTCCAGCTCCTCATGGGGGATCCCAAAGCATTCACAGGCAGCTGGGAGACATAGTCTCTCCAATGTGTCCTGGGTCTTCCCCGTGGCCTCCTACCTGTCGGACGTGCCATGAAAACATTCCCAGGGAGTGGTCCGGGGGGCATCCTAATCCGATGCATGAGCCACTTCATCTGGCTTCTCCTGATGCAGCAACCTTTCTCTGAGCCCCTACCGAGTGACAGAGCTTCTCACCCTCTCTAAAGGAGAGCCCTGCCTACCTATGGAGGAAACTCATTTCAGCTGCTTGTACCGCAATCTTGTCCTTTAGGTGGCAACCCAAATCTTTTGACCATAGGTGGCGGTAGGAACGTAGAACGACCGGTAAATTGAGTTTTGCCTTGCGGCTCAGCTCTCTCTCCTCACCACAACAGTTTGAGGCAGAGTTTGCATCATTGCCAATGCCGCATTGGTCTGCCTGTCAAAGTCACAATCCACTCTACCCTCACTCGTGAACAAAACCCAGAGGTTTTTGAACTTCTCCACTTTGGGCAGGATCTTGTCCCAACACTGTTAACACTCCACCCTTTTCCGGGCGAGAACCATTAACTTGGACTTGGAGTTGCTGAATCCCATCCCAGTCGGTACACACTCAGCTGCAAACAGATCCATTGAGGGCTGACAATCACGGCCAGATGAAACCAGCTGGACCACGTCATCTGCAAAAAGCAGAGACCTAATCTAGCAGCCACCAAAGCGGACCCCCCCCCAACACCCTAACTGCGCCTAGATATTCTGTCCATAAAAGTTATCAACAGCATCGGGGACAAAGGCAGCCCTCCTCTTTGCCAGAGTCCAACCCTCACTTAATGCCGGTAATACGGACCAAGCTCTGACAGGAACACGGTCGAATGCCTTTTTCAAGTCCACAAAACACTTGTAGGTGATGGTTGTGCAAACTCCCATGCACCCTCAACGACCTTGCTAAGTGTATAGAGCTGGTACACAGTTCCGCGATTCGGACAAAAAACACTCTGATCCTCGGGAACAAGCCGGTGTAGCCTCCTCTCCAGTACACCTGAAGGCTGAAGGAATGTAATCCCATGATAGTTGTAACAGTTGTATCACACCCTTCCGAGCCCCTCTTTTTTTAAACATTTGTTTATTTGGTTTTTAGACACATACAATTGACAGGAATAGTCAAAAATACATCAAATGCTATTTTCCCCCAATAAGTAACAAAAAAAAAACATTTGGGTTTTGAAAGACGGCGCAAGAGTTGTCTCGCAAGGATATACGTGTCAGCTTAGTCAATTTATTCTTCCTGAGTCTTTTCTCATAACTTGTATAAGAGATTATCTCCCTCCTAATGTACGCCTTCAGCGTCTCCCAGATCACAAGACTATTCATGTCTTATTCAAAAACACAAAAAATATTATTTGACGCAAAACAAAATCCACAGTTAACCATTGCATCATATTTGCACATAGATATAGATCAAAGTAATTTGTTATCAACTAAAAAGTAGTAAATACTGGTGAAAGTCTGGACATGAGAACAGAATGAATATTGCCTGTTAATAGGATCCATAAAGCGCCAGACATCTGATACAGAACATTCTAGCTTTGAAGAAACAAACTGCATGGTGGGCGTTTTCAAAGATGTGGGCTCATATTTCGTTCATCATACGACTTAAGAGGGCCCTGTCAACGACCAATGCCTCAATGCAGTGACGTGCAGTCAGGGGAGGCAGGTGAGGCGGGGCCTCACGTGCCATCATGGAAAGAAAAAAAATGTAAAAAGAAAAAAAAAAATTAAATTGTTATATGTATCCAGTGATTATACTATAAAGTTATTTTCCATTTAACTTCACCAGTTTTAGATGATTTTTATTCAAATTCGCTGAATTTTCACATTTGCCGTTCAAATACTGAGAAGAGACTTGCGGTGATCAGCAGTCAGTTGAGCCTCACCATGGATTGCGCAATGACTCGGCTAAGTGCCGGCCTGCTGTGCAGTGAGACCGTATTGCTATACATTTCCATAGTTTAGTTAGCTGAGGTATATAATGTACAGTGTATTTTGTCAACAACTGTATGTGTGTAACGTATTTCTTGTGCTGAGCAATCATAAAACGGCTGCGAAGACGCACTGTGTGAGGCTCGCAGTAATCCCGCCTCCTGGTGGTAGAGGGCGTTAGTGATCCAGAGATCATTCTTGCGACTACTCGGCTGCAGAAGAAGTGACAACAAGCAGCAACAATTAGCAGCGATCATTTATTTTTTCCTCTTGCCTGGACTTTTAACATGGAAGATTACATATCTAAAATAAAACAGTTTTCTAAACTGGACTTTCAATCGAAGCAAGAGGTAATACTTAAAGGAAGATCTCCATCGAGACAGAGAGACTTTTAAAACTGAAGAAAGATAAGGAAGACTTCTATAAACAAGTTATTGATGCTTTTGTTCAAAAGGAGCGGCGCATGGACTTCATTTATAAGTAAAGGTAAGACCATAATAGCGGTTTTTTTAATTTAATGTGCTTTTTTGTGTGCTACAGTTTGTATGTGTAAAGTTAAAGTTAAATTAAAGTACCAATGATTGTCACACACACACTAGGTGTGGTGAAATTTGTTCTCTGCATTTGACCCATCTTATCACCCCCTGGGAGGTGAGGGGAGCAGTGGGCAGCAGCGGCGCCGCGCCCGGGAATCATTTTTGGTGATTTAACCCCCAATTCCAACCCTTGATGCTGAGTGCCAAGCAGGGAAGAATGCTGGTATGAGCTTTTAAACATAACCCGTTAACTGCTGCCAATCAAATGGTGAATAAGATACTCTTTAGGGTTCATATGTTTGTAAATCTGACTGTGATGAAGTCAGTGCCTCACCAGCCATGAACCTCACCGCACGTCACTGCCTCAATGGTACCTGGATCCGGAGACGCACGAGGCTTGGAGCGGCCTGGCTGGCAGATTTGCCTCGACCAGACATCATGGAATTCACAGGCCCGCCGTGTAATTTCACTTGGCCCGTGAGGTGTTATCAAATCAACACTACAGCTGGCCAGCCGATTATATACAGCGGCGGTGCCGCAGTACACCGCTAATTCTCATACTTGCCAAACCTCCCAGGAGACTCCCAAATTACAGTGCCCCCCCCGAGAATTGTAACGTCCCCTTTTAGTCCAGTCCAACGAGTGCTGGCTCAGTTACATAATATGTGCGGCTTTGGCACACACACACAGAAGTGAATGCAATGCATACTTGATCTTCAGCGATACAGGTTACACTGAGGGTGCCGGTATAAAAACCTTTAACATTGTTAGAAATATACGCCACACTGTGAATCCACACCAAACAAGAATGACAAACACATTTTGGGAGAATATCCGCACAGTAACACAACATAAACACAACAGAACAAATACCCAGAACCCTTTGCAGCACTAACTCTTCCGGGACGCTACAAGGTGTGTGTACGTGTGTGTGTGTGTGTGTGTGTGTGTGTGTGCGTGGGGGGGAGGTAGCGGGGGTGTATATTGTAGCGTCCCGGAGGAGTTAGTGCTGCAAAGGGTTCTGGGTATTTGTTCTGTTGTGTTTATGCTGTGTTACTGTGCGGATGTTCTCCCAAAATGTGTTTGTCATTCTTGTTTGGTGTGGATTCACAGTGTGGCGTGTATTTTTAACAATGTTAAAGTTGCTTATACGGCCACTCTCAGTGTAAACTGTATCGCTGTTGATGAAGTATGCTTTGCATTTACGTGTGTGTGCGTACAGGAGCTGCTCATATCTTGTGACTGGGCGGGAACGTTGTTAGAAGGGATGAAAAGCGGACGTGACGTCAGCTCGTAGAGGACATTAAAAGCGGTGCCTGTAAGGCACGCCCCCAAGACTGTGGAATACGAGAAATAATGACTGATGAACACCTTCGTTCGATAATGAGGGATGCCTCAGCTCAAAGCCTGAGCCCCGACATTAATGAACTAGCATCCAAGAAAAGATGGCAGGTATCTGGCTTGGGTACATCAGATTAGATCAGTGTGTTGCAAACTGAGCAGTTTAAAGTCCTGAATGGTTGGTTTATTCATTATTTTATTTTCAAATTTATTAGCCTGTGGAAAAAGTTAATGTTGATATTTACCTCAGAAGGCTGCAAATAGAAAAGAGTATGTATTTGATATGCCATTGATATTTTTTGATTATTATTATTATTATTATTATTTGAAACTCGATTTTACATGTCACTATAAAGTTATATAAGCCTTGCTTGTTCAATATTTAATGCAAAACTTGTTTGGGTCCCTATCAAAAAGGTTAATTTGTTCAACCTTGGCCCGCGGCTTTGTTCAGTTTTAAATTTTGGCCCACTCTGTATTTGAGTTTGACACCCCTGCTCTATACCATCTATGCTCAACCGGAAGTCCATCAGAACCTCTTTTTAAATTGAAGAATCACCACCCCGGTCTGCCAATCCAGAGGCACCGCCCCCAAAGTCTACGCAATTTTGCAGTCGTGTCAAACTAGACATCCCCACAGCATCCAGAACTTTAGGGAAATCGGGGAGAATCTCATCTGCCCGCAGTGCTCTGCCACCATAGAGCTTCTTAACTACCTCGGCTAATCCAACCCCAGAGAGAGGAGAGCCCATTACAGTGTCCCCAGGCACTGTTTCCTCATAGGAAGACGTGTAGGTGGGATTGTGGAGGTCTTTGAAGTATTATTTCCACCGATTCACAACATTCAAAATCAAGGTCAGCTGCACAACATCCCCACCATGCTCAATGTTGACAGCTTCCCCGTCCTGAGACGGCGGATGGCGGTCCATAATCTCTTCGAAGCCGTCCTGAAGTTGTACTTTATGGCTTCCCCAAACTCCTCCCATGGCCAAGTTTTTTGTTTCGGCGACCATCACGACCAAATCCCTCAACGCTGGTGTCCACCAACAGCTTCCGGGATTACCACCATAACAGGAACCAACAACCTTGCGGCCAGAGCTCCAATCGCCCGCTTTGACAATAAAGGCACAGAACATGGCCCACCTAATGTCCCCCGCCTCCTTTGAAACATGTTCAAAGCTCTTCTGGAAGGTGGCGATTGAAACTCTCTCTGACTGGAGACTCTACAAGACGTTCCCAGCCTGACAGTTTTGAATGGCATCCTCCCCTACCGCCGAAGCAAATTTACCACCAGGTGGTAGTCAATTGAAAGTTCTGCCCCTCACCCGAGTGTCGAAGAAATGACACCGTAAATCAGACGAAACAACCACAAAGTCGATAATCAAACTGCAACGTAGGGTGTCCTGGTGTCCAGTGCACAAATGAACATCTTTATGCTTGAACATGGTGTTTGTTATGGACAATCAGTGACGAGCACAAAAGTCCAGTAACAAAACACCTATTGGGGTTTAGAGCCGGAAAACCGTTCCTCGCTTTTCCAAGTCTCATTATCATTACCAACATGAGCGTTGAAGGTCAGCAGCAGAACAACAACTGAGGGAGCACTCTCCAGTACTACCTCTAGGGAATCCAAAAGGGTTTTTTGGATTCCTATTAATTAAAGCCGATTAAACTATTAATCGGCTTGTAAACGCAAACAACAGTCAGGACCTGTCCGGTCATCCGGAGGCAGCAAGAGACTACCCTCCCTTCTACTGGGTTTTAACCCAGTTTACTCCAACATACAGGCTCTCAGGCGGGGGTCAACAAGTATTGCCAACCCCGCTCGTCGCTTCTCAGTAACTACAATGCCAGAGTGAAAGAGAGTCTAGCCCCTCTCAAGAAGACTGGTTCCAGAACCTTTGCCGTGCATTGAGGTGAGTCTGACTAAGTGACGTTCCATGTCCCAGTAGTTGGCTTCTGCAGTCGAGAATCAGACCGCCAAGATTCTTGCTTTTGGCTGCCGCCCAGCTCACAGTGCACCCGACCTCTGTGACCCCTCCTATGAGTGGTAAGCCAATTGGAGGGGGGAACCCACATTGCCTCTTGGGGGCAGGCCCAGCCACCAGTCGCTCGCCATTGAGCTCCACCTGTGCCCATATTTTGTATCATCATTGGAGTCTTTTGAGCTGTGCTATGTCTGGTCCCTCACCTAGGACCTTTCTGTCTTGGGAAATCCTATCAGGATCATTGGAACATGTAATTCTCCTACCGCGATAAAGTGAAATTAATTTTTTAAAGTCCAAATCTTAATTTCATTTAAACTTCTTTTTCCCATGTTTGGAGAATCTTACAATACCACTTCTGCCTTCAGTTATATTCCACAGGAAAACATCATTTTCAGTAAAGCATCCCAATCTTCATTAAAATCAATTAATTTAATTGATTTATTCATAAGAATTAATTTATTGATGATTAGAGCAAAAATTTACTTTACTTTTTGTGTTTGCTTGAGCAGAAGTATGACACTCAGGCAGGCGATAAGGGGACCCAGCTGTCTGGTGGTCAGAAACAACGAATAGCCATAGCCCGAGCCATCCTCCGTAACCCCAAACTGTTGCTTCTGGATGAAGCCACGTCTGCACTTGACGCTGAGAGTGAGAAGGTAGGATCTCCTACTTTTCTAAAATACCGTAGCTCTAAATGTGTTTCAATTGTGACACTTTTGGCTTCTCAAGGTGGTGCAGGAGGCGTTGGACAAAGCAAGGCAGGGCAGGACGTGTATCGTTGTCGCCCACCGTCTGTCCACCATCCAAAATGCAGACTGTATTGCTGTCATTCAGGGAGGTGTGGTGGTAGAACAAGGGACACATCATGAACTGTTTGCCAAAAAGGGAGTCTATCACATACTGGTCACAACCCAGATGGGCCATTGAAGAGAATCAGAATGTCATGATCCATTGCCTGGATTATGTTTTGTTTAGTTCGAGATTTCTTTAAGTTGTGATTTAGTTCTGTTTCAGCACCCTGTTTTTTTATCTTTGTTACCATGGGTGCTGATTGTCGTCACCTGCCTCTGATTAGTGGTCAGGACACTCACTAATGAAAGAGGTATATGGTCCTGCCTGGCGCCACCTTTGCCTGGCAGTCTTATTCGCAACACCCGACAATTACTTGAGATGTATTTGCTTCCTGCTCTTTTTGTTAGCTAGTCTTTTAACTCAGCCTTTGCCGTAGCTTCCTGTGCCATCGGCACATTTTGTATGTTCGTATTTTGGCTTGATTATTGGATTAAATCATGTTTCTTACCTGCATGCTGTAGGTAGAGTACAGGATCAATCACTGACCCTAAATTTTTTGATGAAGCCTAAAAAGATGCGGTTATGGTTTCAGTTTATTTCAAACATGCATACAATGTAATACATCACATATTTCCAGTTTTTCATTACAGTATATCCGAAATAGGAGTAGGAGGAAGCAGAGCCTATTTATCCGACCCCTTTTTGTGTCGTAACAAGTCTTTAAAGGGGAACTAAACGTAAATAAAAGTCCACTTAGAGCGGCGCGAATGGGAGCTCCACTATTTTGCCCATAAAATCTAATAACCATTCAAAAAGCTCCAACAATGTAAATGGAGTTTACATTTCCTGATTTGAATTTTTACCAAATATTAGTGGTATTAGCTGCGTTTCCATTACCCTTAGACATGCGCAAAACCTAAATATCGCTATAAAAACTGGTAATATTTAGAAAAACCTCTCAAATATCGCAAAAACATTTTTGCGCTCTCCTGCGGTGGTTTTTTAAACCAGTTTTTCGCAAAAGCATGATGACACTTTTTTCGCATTTACAGGGCACCTAAACACCGAACGGACAGGGTGCCCAAGCAGGATTTAGAGCAGTGGTTCTTAACCTTGTTGGAGGTACCGAACCCCACCAGTTTCATATGCGCATTCACCGAACCCTTCTTTAGTGAAAAATAAAATGTTTTTTTTTCAAATTCAAGACAAAGTTATATGTTTTTGGTAACACTTTAGTATGGGGAACATATTCTAAGTAACAAAGACTTAATTTAGAGTTATTTAGTTAGGGTTAGGGTTAGAGGGTTAGGGTTATAATAAGGCCATGCCGAATAAAGCATTAATAAGTACTTAATGACTAGTTAAGAGCCAATATGTTACTAATTTGCATGTTAATAAGGAACTAATTAATGGTGATTATGTTCCCCGTACTAAAG
This sequence comes from Nerophis lumbriciformis, assembly GCF_033978685.3. Taxonomy (NCBI): domain Eukaryota; kingdom Metazoa; phylum Chordata; class Actinopteri; order Syngnathiformes; family Syngnathidae; genus Nerophis; species Nerophis lumbriciformis. Next base: position 41,435,150 of record NC_084551.2, on the reverse strand, counting down.
TGTTACCATGTTTTTTTACTGGTGCAGAAAATGAACCGTGCATGAACATCACCTTGTTCAAAGAACAAAACCAACACAGTGCATAAACTCACAACAAATTACACACCTGCAAATCAGTCTGACTTCTACTGTTGCCGTATCCGTAATACGCAGATAGGGAGAAGTTTTTATTTACACGATGAGTCGGGTGTGTCTTGACCTCCGCCGAACCCCTGTGCCCGACTCACCGAACCCCTAGGGTTCGATCGAACCAAGGTTAAGAACCACTGATTTAGAGCAAACGGGTCTTCTTGGTCTTGTTTCCGATCAGTCGGCCGGGTCGGGCATTGCCGCACCGGGCCATCCCGAGGCTCGGAGAGACCCTCACGCCCCGAAAAGTGACAGATCGCCCGCTGCCTTTGTCCTCTATTGCCATCACGTAACAGTGGCTGTAATATCTCCCTTAAAGTGGAATCTTGCAGGATGAGATTTTACAAGAATTATGGCTCATGACGCAAAACACCCTTTAATGGAAACACCTGCAAGTCGCAAATGTACTTAATCCAAATTTTTGAAATATCACTTTTATTTTGCGAAAAACTACAATTAAAGCGCAACTATTGTTATTGTAAGCGCTAACGCAGTCAAGCTATTTATAGCGGCGCCGTGATCACTCCCGTGTGTAGGGTTGCCACCTTTCAGAACTGGAAATAAGGAACACTCCCCACGGCGGCACGGCGAAAATGCACGGCCGAAATAAATTTGAGGGTTTGGCTCCCCAAAACCCTGAAATGCATAGAAACATGTGTATCTTGTATATTAAAAAACTAAATGCTTTGATTAAATTTACATTATTTCACACGTCATATTAGCCTCTGGGCCCTGGCCCCTGGGGTCACTTGGTGGTCAGTAAGGAAGGGGAAGTCAAGAAAGCATTTAGTCATGAACATTGATAAAGTACTGTAAATTAAACAAAGATTTGCTGTTTAACACCCAAAAAACTAAATTAAACACTTGAACTTGTGTATACATGTTTAGATAAATGATTACGTCCATGTATCTGTAATGGACCCGAGTGGTGGAATATTAAAATCTAATAAAAATGTTGCTTAAAACAAGTATAAATATTAAGAACCCAAGGTAGTGAGAGCAGCTGTCCAAAATAAGGGAAGATGACTATGCTTGTTCGCACTTTATTACAATACACATTAAACCGTCCAGTTGTCAATACTAAAAATACCAATTGGTAACCAATATTATGTTGAGGGTACAGCCGCGACAGGCGTAGTGGGTCAGCGTCCTGGCTCCACCCACTTCCACGGCGTCCTCCTGCACACAGAATTAAAACGGAGGCAGGCCACGGGGATAAAATCTTCTAAAACTACGGAGACGCTCTCCGGGCTGACGCCACACTTACACGCAAGGAACCCTGCCCCTGCTGTAGTTCCGCGTCGAAGTATTGGGTACGCCCACTCTCCTCGCCAGTCGCCGGTCACTCGCAGGACCTACGTGGCCGTACCCGTCCTGTCTCGCTCCGCCTCTTGGTCGCTCCCGGGGATCGCCGCAGGTCTCTGGGTCCCAATCGCCCCCTGTCCACAGAACCACACAGCCAGCGTACAACTCACGAGCCCGCAAGCCCACAGCCCAAGGCAGTTGGTTGCCCCCACAGATCCACAACACACATCACTTACTTCGGAGGCAGAGTTTCCTCTGCCCCTGCGTGTTGTGGGCTTCTTGGGGTTCGTTTCGGTAGCCTGCGGGGTCTGCTGTGTAGTCCGGGGGTTCCTTCCCGCCTGCGTGCGTCCACCCGGTCGCTCTTGGCAAAGCCTGTCGATTCTTCCCCGATCGCTCTGCTGTCGCTTCCCTCCCGGTCGCTTCCTCGGTCACTCTTCCTTCTTCTGAAGCCTGTTGGATGCTACCATTTTAAATGTGTGCAGTCCTAATGCTCCACAGGTGCGTCTGATCTCAGGTGTCGTTTGATTGGGCACTTTGGTTGTCATGGGCAAGTCTTAAAATGCCAGCATAGTCCACAAGGAGTAAAAACATGCAATTAAAAATACAATCAAATTCCACAAAGTGCAAAAACATGCAACTAAAAATACAATCAAATTCCACAGAAATAAAAACATCCATCCATCCATCCATTTACTACCGCTTATTCCCTTTTGGGGTCGCAGGGGGCGCTGGAGCCTATCTCAGCTACAATCGGGCGGAAGGCGGGGTACACCCTGGACAAGTCGCCACCTCATCGCAGGGCCAACACAGATAGACAGACAACATTCACACTCACATTCACACACTAGGGCCAATTTAGTGTTGCCAATCAACTTATCCCCAGGTGCATGTCTTTGGAAGTGGGAGGAAGCTGGAGTACCCGGAGGGAACCCACGCAGTCACGGGGAGAACATGCAAACTCCACACAGAAAGATCCCGAGCCCGGGATTGAACCCAAGACTACTCAGGACCTTCGTATTGTGAGGCAGATGCACTAACCCGCAATTAAAATCCACAACAATAAAAACACTCTAAAAACATGCATGGCAATGAAACATAAAAAATAAAATCCCCTACTTGTAACTAGCCTGAACTTGAGCATATAGGCCTAGCCTACTGTATTCTATACATATAAAGTGCTGTAAATTAAACAAAGCCTGTCTGGGGACACCTTTACTGAAGAGGACAATACTTAAATGAAATTTAAGTACATAAAGTGCTGTAAATGTAACGATTGGGGACACTTTTACTTTAAGAGGAAACAAATGAAACACGTGTGTGTATACATGTTAAAAGCTGAATAGGCTGAACGTGAACATATACTGTATTATATGCATATGAAGTGCTGTAACAAAGCCTGTCTGGGGACACTTTAAGAGAACTATAGTAAAATGAAACACTTTTTCTGTGTGAACCCAAATGAAAAGATGAAGAGAAAAAAAGGAGAAAAAGTGCAAAACATTCCTCTTTCCCTTTAGTGTTAGACCAGGGCTAAACAGTCAACAGCTTTCCCTCTCTTCCTCACTGTGCTGCTACTTCTTCCAAGAGTACTTCTTGTTACTCCTTGCAGCACGGAGTACTGCTTTGTCTTTCAAAGCAGTGCTGTGAAACCCTGAACAGGACTGCTCAAAGTTGAGAGTGATCAGGAGGTCACTCCTCATGAGCTCCACTGAGCACCTGGATGCGGTGGAGTATCTGCTGTGGACATTTTTTCAAACGCGCGGTGCACCCTGGTGAGGACAGCAGCGTAACGAGGCAACCATCATGACAGACAGCGCAGAGGGGCGAGGCTGCGTGCAGGTAGACGGAGTCGGAGAGGATTTGACACAAAGGAGAGCTGAGATAGGCTCCAGCACCCCCCGTGACCCCAAAAGGGACAAGCGGTAGAAAATGGATGGATGGATGGAGAGTGAAGCATGGGACAAATAGGAAAATACGGAGGAAACCGCATCATTTCAATCCCAATTTCGGGTCAATTCCGTATTTTACGGGGCGGGTGGCAACCCTACCCGTGTGTCCCTTTGTTTACATCATGGAGTGGTCTGCTGCTTCCTCGCTTCCTTGTTCCTTGTACGTTTATTCTAGATCAAAAATCGTGCATTTCACCTGGACTGAAGAAATCTGAGTAGGCATTCTGACAAGTTGGTACACTGTGACAGCCCCGAAAATGGCCAGAACAACATGAAGGGAGGCTTCCACCCTGTTTCTTTGTGAGGATTATGAGACATGTGTGTGTGACAATTATTGGTACTTTAACTTAACATTTTTCATCAATTGGGAATATATGGAAATCCATGGTGAACGATTCTTCCGTCAGAATAAAGTCAACATGTCTACGTGAACTTTGAAGCTTCTGAGGCTAGTTTAACATGATTGTTAACTGCTAACAAAGAGAAACGGAAGTTATCAACATATCGCTAAGCAGAGATCAAGTGTTGTGATTAACGGTATTGCAGCTGCCATTTTTTAAAGTTAAGTATCTGTATTGCTCCATTTATTGTGCAATAATGTTGACTGTAATGTTTGTGTTATTATAATCTACAAACCCCGTTTCCATATGAGTTGGGAAATTGTGTTAGATGTAAATATAAACGGAATACAATGATTTGCAAATCATTTTCAACCCATATTCAGTTGAATATGCTACAAAGACAACATATTTGATGTTCAAACTGATAAACTTTTTTTTTTTTTTTTCAAATAATTATTAACTTTAGAATTTGATGCCAGCAACACGTGCCAAAGAAGTTGGGAAAGGTGGCAATAAATACTGATAAAGTTGAAGAATGCTCATCAAACACTTATTTGGAACATCCCATAGGTGAACAGGCAAATTGGGAACAGGTGGGTGCCATGATTGGGTATAAAAGTAGATTCCATGAAATGCTCAGTCATTCACAAACAAGAATGATGCGAGGGTCACCACTTTGTCAACAAATGCGTGAGCAAATTGTTGAACAGTTTATGCAAAACCTTTCTCAACCAGCTATTGCAAGGAATTTAGGGATTTCACCATCTACGGTCCGTAATATCATCACAGGGTTCAGAGAATCTGGAGAAATCACTGCACGTAAGCAGCTAAGCCTGTGACCTTCGATCCCTCAGGCGGTACTGCATCAACAAGCGACATCAGCGTGTAAAGGATATCACCACATGGGCTCAGGAACACTTCAGAAACCCACTGTCAGTAACTACAGTTGGTCTCTACATCTGTAAGTGCAAGTTAAAACTCTCCAATGCAAGGCGAAAACTGTTTATCAACAACACCCAGAAACGCCGTCGGCTTCGCTGGGCCTGAGCTCATCTAAGATGAACTGATACAAAGTGGAAAAGTGTTCTGTGGTCTGACGAGTCCACATTTCAAATTGTTTTTGGAAACTGTGGACGTCGTGTCCTCCGGACCAAAGAGGAAAAGAACCATCCGGATTGTTATAGGCGCAAAGTTGAAAAGCCAGCATCTGTGATGGTACCAAGACATGGGTAACTTACACATCTGTGAAGGCGCCATTAATGCTGAAAGGTACATACAGGTTTTGGAGCAACATATGTTGCCATCCAAGCAACGTTACCATGGACGCCCCTGCTTATTTCAGCAAGACAATGCCAAGCCACGTGTTACATCAACGTGGCTTCATAGTAAAAGAGAGCGGGTACTACACTGGCCTGCCTGTATACCAGACCTGTCTCCCATTGAAAATGTGTGGGGCATTATGAAGCCTATAATACCACAACGGAGACCCCCGGACTGTTGAACAACTTAAGCTGTACATCAAGCAAGAATGGGAAAGAATTCCACCTGAGAAGCTTAAAAAATGTGTCTCCTCAGTTCACAAACGTTTACTGAGTGTTGTTAAAAGGATTGGCCATGTAACACAGTGGGGAACATGCCCTTTCCCAACTACTTTGGCACGTGTTGCAGCCATGAAATTCTAAGTTAATTATTATTTGCAAAAAAAAATTAAGTTTATGAGTTTGGACATCAAATATCTTGTCTTTGTAGTGCATTTAATTGAATATGGGTTGAAAAGGATTTGCAAATCATTGTTTTCCGTTTACATTTACATCTAACGCAATTTCCCAATTCATATGGAAACGGGGTTTGTACTTCAGTAATTGGTTCTTTGCTATCATTTTTCGCATCATATTTGTACAATGCGTATTTGCTGATGTTTTTCCATGGTTGTTTTTGTTGTCTCTCCTTTTCATCTTTTATCCCCGTCTTCTTTTTATTCCATCCTGCTCCAGTCTGGCTGCACCAAACAATAATATAAATCAATAAATATAAATAAAGTCAAATACAAATAAGGCAACAAGAGAAATATCACACACTCCCCAATTCTATAAAGTAGATGCTGCTAAAGGTGTATCAACAAAGTATTAAAAGGCTGTGAATACGTATTTACATATTTGTTTTAGTTTTTTATTTACAACATAAAAAAAATACGTTCTCACATTGTCATTATGGGGTATTGTGTGTATAATTTTGAGGATAAAAATGAGTTACAGCTCAGTATTCTCTTTTGGAATAAGGCTGTAAAATAAAAAAAATTTGGAAAAACTGAAGCACTGTGAATAATGTCCGGATGCACTGCAGTTATACCTTACTATTAAACAGGCTCTCTAGGCCAGGTGCTTGGCAAAAACTAAACCACGCCCCCACCTCAGGCCTACTGGGTGTGAGATCTAGGTCCTAATGTCCGCCACAATCTCTAATTTACCATATGTCACTCCAGTAGTCTCAAATAATCTCTGGGCATGTCATTTACTCCAACAATTGAACACCTCTCCTCAAATAAACATTACAGCAGGTACCAAGGGGTGGCACTGACTTTTTTTTGTTTGCTAAGACTTCTGACGCCAACCGATTGTTGATCATGTAATGGAACCTTCAGTTAATCTTGTAGTTAGTTGGTAAACAACATTACCAACATAAAACGAGTGCTGATTAAAACCATTCATTCTAAACCATATGCACAAATACTTTATATTGTACGATACAGGTAACTTATCACAATGGTGTGATTAATATACCGTAACACACAATAATAGTTGTTATTTTGTATATATTGTAGTACAATAAATTAGTTTGATATGGTATTATTATTTATTTAGATGTTCTAAAATGCATTTGTGCAAATAAAGTCCTCCTCTTCAATACTGCACATGATCATAGCATACTCCCATAGAATGCAGGCTATGGTATGTAACTATAAGTCGCACGTGGGACTGGCCTGTCTATTGAAAGTGAAGGAAAATAAAAAATCCAGTGAGCCCTTAGTGCTGAGATGAATATTTACAAGCTAAAAGTGTCCACAGGATTAGTCCACAAAAAGCCACATATCAAAACGACCTTCAAGTGATGATTCTTCATGTTTTCATTGATGTGTGATCTAATGGTGCAAGTAAAGGTGATGGTACCCAAAATGAAAGGTCCTGTGCCGCTTGGTTCCACCCCTTAAAGCTGAGAGGTGGTTGCTAGGTGAAACATTTCATGTAAGGAGTTTGAGAAGTTGTTGAACAACGCCACAGCGTCTGTCTGACGGCAAGATTTCCAGGCCGTGATGGAGATCACAATCCTGCAGGGGGGTAAAAAAAATAATAATAATTGCATTAATTCACATTTTCTGACTACACAGAGTAGAATTTCAAATTAAATGGGTCGCATACTGCTCATTTCAGGGGCTTTTCCCCAGTGGGGCACTGCAATCCTTTTGGAATTTTCCCTATACAATCCTTTTGAGCATCAAGAACACAAACGTTTCTCACTTTTTTTATGCATTCTAACTTGTAAAATACGTTTCATACTTGACGGCTAACAATGCAGCTAATGGGAGTAATTTATTGTGCTCATAAAGCCCTTTCCAAAAAGCCGCCAACAATTCTCTATTTGCATGGTGTGACCTGAATAGTAACCAAGTATTATGGTTAATATTAATGTTATTATAAGCGCCAACGCAGAGGAACTACTTTTAGCAGTGGCGTGATCACAGCGAGCTAACTATCTTATGTATATTCAGTGGCCTAGTGGCTAGAGTGTCAGCCCTGAGATCGGTAGGTTGTGATTTCAAACCCCGGCCGAGTCACACCAAAGACTATAAAATGGGACCCATTACCCCCTGTTTGGCACTCAGCATCAAGGGTTGGAATTGGGGGTTAAATCACAAAAAATGATTCCCGGGCGCGGCCACCGCTGCTGCTCACTGCTCCCCTCACCTCCCAGGGGGTGATCAAGGGTGATGGGTCAAATGCAGCGAATAATTTCGCCACACCTAGTGTGTGTGTGACAATCATTGGTACTTTAACTTTAACTTAATATCAGTATATCTTAACATACTGAGCTGCTGCATTGATTCTGAACTGGTGAATGTAATTTCTAGAAGTTAGTCAACTTTGACACTCAACATATACACACTCAAAGACACAAAAAGACGCTCTGTTTTTTTTTTTTTTGGACCTGCATGAGCATTATGATGAAATCTTTATCTAAACAGGAAGATATAAACATCCCATCAGTCAGCATCCCAGTGAGAGCAGACATTGTACAGTAATAATTGTTTTATAATGTTGGTAGTTTGCATTTTTTGTTTAGCACTTAGAAATACTGCTACTTGCCGGATCTGCTTGTCACTCAGCTTCTAAAACTTGTAGCTCATCCTCCTTATATTCAGACTCAAAAATATGAGGTTTTGGATCATCATTTGTCTTAAAGTAGTCTTTGTTGTCTCTCATGAAGTCATGAGTAGTGGTGTTGTTGAAAGAAAAAGTGAACGTTGTGATGCGTCTGTGAAATTAATACGCCGCCGTATGCTTAAAATGAGCAAAATATGTAAATGTTACTATGCTACCTGTCGTTACATTACATACTTACTTACAGCATGTATACAAATCGTTGGAGGGTTTTTTTTGTGTTTTTTAGAGCGCTTTATAGGCTTAATAGAGCGAATATCATTAACTCCATTGTCAGTTTATTTTAGAGTTAGAAGGCATAAAAAAAGAAAAACGTGTGTTCATGTCTCACATGAGGATTGTGGATGATAAGCAACATTTTTTTTTTAAAGTGCAATCGCCCTTTAAATAAATACTTAATCTCAAATTGTGTACAGGTTATAGAACGGCGTGGCGCAGTGGAAGAATGGCCGTGCGCGGCCCAAGGGTCCCTGGTTCAATCCCCACCTAGTACCAACCTCGTCATGTCCGTTGTGTCCTGAGCAAGACACTTCACCCTTGCTCCTGATGGGTGCTGGTTAGCGCCTTGCATGGCAGCTCCCTCCATCAGTGTGTGAATGTGTGTGTGAATGGGTAAATGTGGAAGTAGTGTCAAAGCGCTTTGAGTACCTTGAAGGTAGAAAAGCGCTATACAAGTACAACCCATTTATCATTTATTTATTTATTGCCCACTTACACACACACACACACACACACACACACACACACACACACACACACACACACACACAAAAGTAACACAATAATGTTACGTTATAGAAGCAGGGTGTGGAAAAGTGTTTGATTGTACTCATCAGGAATATAACTGCCACCAAACAATACAACCAAATAAACTCTCGTTTCACTTTCTTTTTATCAGGTAGTTTTTTTAGTGGACGCTTTTTCTTTTCCTTGCCTCCCAGTGTATACAGGCTGCCATTACTGAACAATGTTTTGTTTTGTTTATGTGCATGCATGTCAGCAAAATGCAGCCAGTCATTGGTACTTTAACTTAATAATTGACAGCCATAAATAGCAATCAATTAATTGGGAACACATAGCAATGTTTACAAAGTTCAACTTGTAATTGTGACATAATATATTTGTTCTCCTAAACCACTATTGGTAACATTATATGCTGGCCCTCTCTGGTTGTCTTAAGAATTTTTTGTTTTGAAATTTTTCAGCTTGAAGGCGATTTGGATAAATGGCAAGTATATGTCCTTCTTGTGTTTAGAGGGTGGTGTAAATCCTACAATACATTAACTTGCTTGTTGTTGAATTCATAGGATAAAAGGGCTGAAGTGCAGTGTGCAAAGTACAATGAAACTTCTAAAGTAGAACACAATCAACTGGGACACTGGTTAATCTCTAATTATTAACAGTGAAAATTGTCCAACTGTGCAGTTGAAGTAACATTTGAACTGCAATGCAAGTGTAAAAATAAGATAGGTTAACGACATACCCCTTTACTTCTTCTTCTACATCCATGTTATGGCTGCTCAGTACAAATAGGGCTAGAGTGTCAGAGACCTGTGTGTCGCTTACTTATGTCACAATAAAATGCTCACTGACCTAAAGTCTCCCATGATGTTAAAGTTCAAGTACCACTGACAGTCACACACACACACACTAGGTGTGGTGAAATTACCCTCTGCATTTGACCCATCCCCTTGTTCCACCCCCTGGGAGATGAGGGGAGCATTGAGCAGCAGCGGTGGCTGCGCTCACGAATCATTTTGGTGATTTATCCCCCAATTGCAACCCTTGATGCTGAGTGCCAAGCAGGTAGGTAATGGGTCCCATTTTTATAGTCTTAGGTTTGAACTCACGACCTACCAATCTCAGGGCGGACACTCTAACCACAAGGCCACTAAGCAGATGTCTTAATCCAAACTCCACCTCTGCAACTTTAGATGAATATTTTTCCTCAAATTTGGAGTTTGACGACCATGAATGTAAAGTAGAAATTCCACATACAATTCCGCTCCCTGCATTAGGCATATATGATGGCATCGATGAATCTACCTGTCATTGTTGATGCGGTAAAAGAAGCCGTAGCCGTGATGCACCATGGGAGCAACAGCCCCCAGCACTGTAGTGTAGCCCACCAGACTGGATGACAGCACAAAGTTCCCACCGCCTCCACTGAAAGCAGAAACACAGCAATTGGAAATGAAGTAGGGCTGGACAATTAATCAAATGTTCATTTTGTTTTCGGCTTCTCACGATTATAAAAAAATATCAAAATTGAAAAGAAAAAAAGGAATACTGGGCCGCGCAATGTGCATGCATATTCCAGAGCTTGTGACGGTGAAACAGATGAGTAGCGAACAGTGTTGGGACTGACGCGTTACAAAGTAACGCGTTACTGTAACGTCATTAGTTTCGGCGGTAACTAGTAATATAACGCGTTATTTTTTATATTCAGTAACGCAGTTACCGCAGTTATGATGCGTTACTACATAAACAGAAGATCTGAGTGTGTTTTATTGGAGCGCTGCAGTGTCGTCCTTCTGAATGTTCTTGTGTCACAAGTGCGCTCTGTGTGTGTCTGGGTGTGAATGTGGGTGTGGAGAGGGGAGGAAGGGGAGGGGTGTTTACTAACAACGGAGCCGCAGCTCTCGACACTCGACTCGAGTGTCTTAACATGGAGATATTCTCACTTCTTTTTTTTGTCGAGCACAAAGAAAAGAACATTTTAGTTAAATGTAAGTTGTGTCTTGGATCAAAGATCCCGTCTACTGCCCAAAACAACAATTCAAATCTGCCTGGTTAGGCTTTGTGTATGTCACGTGTGCCTTCCTTAGGTGAAGCCAGGTTTACAGCTATGTTGTTATTATGCTGTTTGTTACTTATGTATGTTATGTTGCAGCTATTTAAAATAGTTTTGTCAATTTGTTCTGGTCTGAAATAAATTGACCCTTTGAAACATATCTTTGTCTTTGTGTGTTGTATGTAGACCACATTGCTTAGCAGAGTTCAGTGATGCAAATGCATGTGAAGTTGATCAACACATTGTATTATTCTCCAGTGCAATAAATGTACTAAAATGAAGGCTGAAAGGGCATTAATTTGAGATTTTAAAGAAAAAAGAAGAAGAAAAAAACTAACTAATCAGTTACTTTTCACAGTAACGCATTACTTTTTGGTATAAGTAACTGAGTTAGTAACTGAGTTACTTTTGAAATAAAGTAACAAGTAACTGTGACTAGTTACTGGTTTTCAGTAACTAACCCAACACTGGTAGCGAATGAGTGGAAAAAAGATAACATCTACTAGAAGTTTAGGATCTTTGCATAGTTGCTACTTTTTTTTGACACAACGCTAATGTGCCTACTCAGTACACTGCTGTTGCCAACTTGGCGACTTTGTCTCTAAAACTAGCGACTTTTTTGTAAAGAGCTATTAGTAACAAATCTAGCAACATTTTCCCGTAATTGAAGACTTTTGTTGTGTCTTAGAGACTCTGACACGCAGAAGTACTGTCCTCAACAAGCATTGACAGGTGCTGCCATGAGCCTCTCCCCATTCCAAATCACTAACAGTTGGTGCCGCTGCTGTGCGGGCAGCGGTTCGCGCATGCGCAAATAATTTGCCTTCTTTATACCATACAATACCATACCAACTTTATTTATAAAGCCCTTTAAAAACAACCACAGTTGAAAAACAAAGGGCTGTACATCACAAAGACTTTTTGTAAACAGCTACATGCATTGAAGAGGTTTGATTTCTCTTTAACGGAAAATAAACGTGTGTGTCATCGACATAACAATGAAAATAAATGTCATGCTTTCTAAAGATTGAGCCCAGGGGAAGAAAATAAATAGAAAACAGCAGTGGTCCTAAAAGCCCTGTGGGACCCCACATGTCAAGGGAGCAACAGAGGATTCAGAACCAGCAACATTTACAGAGAAGGTTCTGTTTGGTAAATATGACTTCAACCAACTCAAAGCAGTACCACAGATGCCCACTTGATGCTGTAGGCGGTTAAATAAGATATTATGGTCCACTGTATCAAATGCCGCTGTTAGATCGAGTAAAACTAAAATCACATGATCACCTAAATCCGTTGCTCGGAGGTTGTCATTAAAAACAATTAATAATGCCAACTCGGTACTATGGAGGGGTTTGAACCCAGACTGAAAGACTTCTAAAATATCATAGTCCTCTAAAAAAGTGTTTAACTGGGTAAAAACAATCTTCTCCAAGATCTTTGAGAGGAAAGGCAGCTAATGGGTCTAAATGGGCTAAAACTGAACTGTCCAGACCAGGTTGCTTTAAAAGCGGTTGAACCACGGCGTATTTAAAACTGGTAGGAACCACACCAGAAGACAGACTGGCCTCAAATACAAACCCTGTTTCCATATGAGTTGGAAAATTGTGTTAGATGTAAATATAAACGGAATACAATGATTTGCAAATCATTTTCAACCCATATTCAGTTGAATATGCTACAAAGACAACATATTGATGATCAAACTGATAAACATTTTTTTTTTGCAAATAATCATTAACTTTAGAATTTGATGCCAGCAACACGTGACAAAGAAGTTGGGAAAGGTGGCAATAAATACTGATAAAGTTGAGGAATGCTCATCAAACACTTATTTGGAACATCCCACAGGTGAACAGGCAAATTGGGAACAGGTGGGTGCCATGATTGGGTATAAAAGTAGATTCCATGAAATGCTCAGTCATTCACAAACAAGGATGGGCCGAGGGTCACCACTTTGTCAACAAATGCGTGAGCAAATTGTTGAACAGTTTAAGAAAAACCTTTCTCAACCAGCTATTGCAAGGAATTTAGGGATTTCACCATCTACGGTCCGTAATATCATCAAAGGGTTCAGAGAATCTGGAGAAATCACTGCACGTAAGCTAAATCACGAAACTCAAAAAAATAAATAAATTAAGCGTATGATTTATTCGTTCACGTAACCATGGACGAAGTCACATAATTAGCCAATGAAACGGAATCCGCTGTTAAATGCAAATTATCTGAAAAAAAATGACATAAACATTAGTGAAATGCTGTCATTGTGAGGAAAAAGAACATTTGTTTGAGAAAACATTGTGTCCGGGACTACTCATTCCTCCCCGACACAATGAACCGCCCCTTCTGAACTGAGCAATGTGGAGACGGCCAGTTGAAACAGTGGCTAAACTACAAAGCTAAAGCTAGCAAGAACAATACATACGCTCACAACACATCGCATCTGCTTGTGTTGTTGTGGCCAACATCATTAATGTAATCATGAATGTACAAACAGCAACTTGAGAGGCTCTCGCTCTCTTTTTTATTTATTTTTTTTGGTGCGCCACATCTGGTCTGACTGCGCCAATAAAATAAAGGTTTTAAAAAAGTACCTTACACAAGCATAATGTACGTAAGCATCTTTTGATACTTTAACACAATTATTATGCTTTGACTTAAAATACTTAGATTTAAAATCGTCCAAAGATGTATTGCACTGATAAATGTGAGGATTTTTGCATTATACTAAACATTTCTTTAAGTTGTATTTGACACAAAAAACAATCTATGGTGGTAAAAAAGTGTAAACGGTAAAAAAAAGGAATTAAAAACAATGAAAACTGAATTTTATTGTTTTTTTTATATTGCTATCCATCCAGCCATTTTCTACCGCTTGTCCCTTTTGGGGTCGCGGGGGGTGCTGGAGCCTATCTCAGCTGCATTCGGGCGGAAGGCGGGGTACACCCTGGACAAGTCGCCACCTCATCACAGGGCCAACACAGATAGACAGACAACATTCACACTCACATTCACACACTAGGGCCAATTTAGTGTTGCTATTACTATTCTTAAAAATTGTTGTGGTTTATTTGTTACTCATTTATATAAAACATTTCTAACTATATTTAAATTCGAGTTTTTGTGGTACAATAAATACTCATGTTTTCAAATAAACATGAATTGTGCTAAAAATCTGGATTAAAATATCAATTAAAATGCTGATTATTATTTGTGTCATAATCGTACAGCCCTAAAATGAGGCGCTCACAATTTGGCAGCATCACTTTACCTCTTTTCATAAAGGGGGTCTGTGAAGAGAGCAGGGGTGGGACGTCCCTCCTCTTTGGCGATTAGATACAGCCCGAGAAGATGCCTGTCAAAACCTGGCAACAGCATCACAGTTGTACTTATACACTAAGAGAATACTTTCCTTTAAAGCACAGGTCTACAACAGAAGGTCCACAGAGGTACTGCAGGGGGGTCAAGTTTTTTTTTTTTAAATATATGTTTACGTATTCCCCCCCCGATCTAGTTGCCAGCTGGCGATTAGCGTTCCAGATAGCGATTGCAATGCCAGGTGCTAGCTAGCGAGTTGCCGACTGGCGATTAGCACACCAGTGCCAGCTGGCGATTAGTGCGCTAGTTGCAGGCTGGGGATTAGTGTGCTAGTTGCCAGCTAGTGATTAGAGCACTAATTCATAGCTGGTGATGAGTGGGCCAGTTGCCAGCTGGTGTTTAGAGCGCTATTTGCCATCTTACGATTAGAGCGCTAGTTGCCAGCTAGCAATTAGAGCATTGGTTGCCAGCTAGCAATTAGAGCATTGGTTGCCAGCTAGCAATTAGAGTGCTAATTGCTAGCAAGCTACTAGCAGCACAATACTCTCTTTTGAATATCGTTACCTTAAGAACCAGTTTAATGTAAAATACAATCAGAACTCCATAAAAGATATATAAAAAGGCGGTCACCGCTCTTTCGCTCCATCAGTTTGGGGGTCCTTGGCCAAGAGAATGTTGAAGACTCATGCTCTAAAGTTCAAAATGCCAAACAAGGAAAATTCTAAACTTGCCTTTGCCCTCTTGGCCCTCCGACATCAGCTCGTTGTGTTTGCTGACGGCCTGCAGCATGGCTTTCCTCTTGTCCTGAATCTGAGAGTGCAATGTTGATGGAACAGGTCAAACATACGCTCCACAACGTGCGTGTCCTTACACTGCACGCGGGGTCCAACATGGCTTTACACCACTTGAGCGCCTCGCTGGTGCAGGGCCGCATGGTCTCTGTCCTGCCGTGGTAGAACCTGCGGGTCATTGATGTTTCATAGCAGCTAGCTGGTCTGAAAAGGGACAGCAGATAAGTATCAACAAATAGCACACGGTACTATTGTTTGAACTCTAATGTACATTTTGTTCATTTTGTAGTAGCTGAGCTGCATGGCCAGCTGAACAAAGGTATCAGGATGTAGGTTCTTCTTTTTGATGGCCGACTTTCCAAAGCCTGTGAAGGCGTAACACACTAGCTGGAGGTCCTGCGTCTGTAAAGTCAAAGACAGCACAGATGCACAGGTGAAAATATGAACGTCAATATCATACCTGTTTAAGTCGACATAAGCAAAATAGTCATAATCATTTCTGTCATGGAGAAATAGAAACTAGAAAATTCCTGTTTATTTTGCACACAGACGTTTTTGAGTGCAGGACTGGCGAAGTCAGAGTTGAGAACAGGTGATATGTATGTCTGTGTACCAAAAGTAATGCTCGACCGTCCAGTTGGTTGAGTAAGGACTAGACAGAACAAACTGTAACATGTTAAACACAAAATCTGCAGCTTCTCAATATTTGTATGGATAAATGTTCGTTGTGTGGACGTTTGTGGCTGCATGCCATAGAAGTTCGCTGCAGCTTGTTTGATGCAGACTGACAATGCTGCGGTGGGGTTGACTTGCCAGGTAGACAACTAACTGCTTGGATAAGTTTTTAATAGTTTTTGTTTCTTCCGCTTTTTCTTTTTCACACTTACTTTCCCAGTTGAAGTGCAGATTTATGTTAAACTCTGAGCAGTGCACGAAAGCACACGTCAACTGTCAAATCAAAACTAATGTTTGTTTCTTGTGTAGAAGAAGCATGAACAACAATGTGTAATATACATAATATAAATTTGAGATGTTCTGATCAGGGATTTATGCTGCCAATTCCGATACAGATCATCAATTAGTGAGATCAGCTGATTCCAATACCGGTACAGATCACATGTACTTCCTGTCTCAATATTTTCAAGCGAAAGTAAAGCCTGGAAAATAGGGTACCATCTATTACTATTTGAAATCCTTTTTGCCTTCAAAGTCCTCCTGTGTTCAAGGAACGAGTTCCCTAAATTTGTAAACATGAATAAAAAACAAACAAAAAAAAGATTTCAGAGAATGTCTACTTAATCACTGTCGTATTGATCATATGCTGATATTACCCTTGGTTTCCATCCATCCATCCATTTTCTACCGCTTGTCCCGTTCAGGGTCGCGGGGGGGTACTGGAGCCTATCTCAGCTGCATTCGGGCGGAAGGCGGTGTACACCCTAGACAAGTCACCACCTCATCGCAGGCCCAACACAGATAGACAGACAACATTCGCACTCACATTCACACACTAGGTTCGACCACCAATTTATGGATTGGTCCAACCTCCTTACATGCCGTGCACTTCTGGTTGCAACAATGTTTACATATCAACAGTTGGGAGCTGTAATATTATCCTCTCTCTAGACTATTAATATTCTACTTGTTCATTTCTGCTTACTTTCTGCTGTAAAATGCTTCCAGCTTCACTTGTTGAACTTTACTAGACACATATTTCTTGGTGCAGCTAGCTAGCATCCTTCTCCTACTTGAACTCGTGTATTGCATGTTTAGCCTCATCCTCCAGTTATAATGATACTTAAGATACTATGACATGCAGCTTTTTTGCTGTATTGGAGACGATCGTTATTAACTCAGGGAGTGTCTCCACGCTGTGTATAGAGATACATAATTAGCTGCTAACTTGTCAACCGGGACCTCAAAATCAATGATAATAATAATAATATTAGCCAGAGGGGATCGACGTTTGCGATGGACTTTAAACAGCTTTACATACATAGCAATGGCGATCACATACATTTTTATGAAAATCGGCCGATATTGATCGGTGGCCGATTGATCGGCACATCTCTAATACAAACCCCGTTTCCATATGAGTAGGGAAATTGTGTTGATGTAAATATAAACGGAATACAATGATTTGCAAATCATTTTCAACCCATATTCAATTGAATGCACTACAAAGACAAGATATTTGATGTTCAAACTCATAAACTTTATTTTTTTTGCAAATAATAATTAACTCAGAATTTCATGGCTGTAACACGTGCCAAAGTAGTTGGGAAAGGGCATGTTCACCACTGTGTTACATGGCCTTTCCTTTTAACAACACTCAGTAAACGTTTGGGAACTGAGGAGACACATTTTTTAAGCTTCTCAGGTGGAATTCTTTCCCATTCTTGCTTGATGTACCGCTTAAGTTGTTCAACAGTCCGGGGGTCTCCGTTGTGGTATTTTAGGCTTCATAATGCGCCACACATTTTCAATGGGAGACAGGTCTGGACTACAAGCAGGCCAGTCTAGTACCCGCACTCTTTTACTATGAAGCCACGTTGATGTAACACGTGGCTTGGCATTGTCTTGCTGAAATAAGCAGGGGCGTCCATGATAACGTTGCTTGGATGGCAACATATGTTGTTCCCAAAACCTGTATGTACCTTTCAGCATTAATGGCGCCTTCACAGATGTGTAAGTTACCCATATCTCTGAACCCTTGGATGATATTACGGACCGTAGATGGTGAAATCCCTAAATTCCTTGCAATAGCTGGTTGAGAAAGGTTTTTCTTAAACTGTTCAACAATTTGCTCACGTATTTGTTGACAAAGTGGTGACCCTCGCCCCATCCTTGTTTTTGAATGACTGAGCATTTCATAGAATCTACTTTTATACCCAATCATGGCACCCACCTATTCCCAATTTGCCTGTTCACCTGTGGGATGTTCCAAATAAGTGTTTGATGAGCATTCCTCAACTTTATCAGTATTTATTGCCACCTTTCCCAACTTCTTTGTCACGTGTTGCTGGCATCAAATTCTAAAGTTAATGATTATTTGCAAAAAAAAAAAAAATGTTTGTCAGTTTGAACATCAAATATGTTGTCTTTGTAGCATATTCAACTGAATATGGGTTGAAAATGATTTGCAAATCATTGTATTCCATTTATATTTACATCTAACACAATTTCCCAACTCATATGGAAACGGGGTTTGTATATAGTATAATATATTATTCATTATTATTCATCCCAAAGAGATGGTCAAAAAGCAGCTTGACGATGATCTGTAAAACATAATCTATGTAACATTTTAACCAAAGAAGCACCATTATATGTTCTGTAGACAACAAGGAAGTGTTTCACATGTGTTGCAAGGTACTCCTAAAGTGAGGTACCACTGTATATTGATTATCCTATAATCACTGTATCATCCGCTATTCCCATCCCTAACAAACTTCTGATATCACAATATCTCCTTTGTTTATTACCGTCTCCTGGTATTGGCGTTTGGCGTAGTTGATGTCACTTATGGCTTTTTGGTCCAGGGTAAAAAGGAGCTCCTCAGGAAAAGGCATAGGTCGCACGCTGTCTGAGCCCTAAAGGTGATGATGGGGGAAAAGCAGAGAAGTGTTGTGTATTCACATGAATGATTGAAGACAAATAGCGTCTTTACCTTCCACTTGCCCTCTGTAGCTTTGAGTTGCTGGTCAATGTACCAACACATGGACACCAGGACCATGGCATCATACGGTGCATGCTGCAGAAACACTTATTTGGATTCTTCTTGGTCATGTAGACTCCTTTAACATATACTGTTGATAAACACTCACATCACAATTGGATCCAAAAGTACCATCGGCGAACGCAAGGGAGTTGTAGGATTTGTCTCCCCAGCGAATGGTGGGGTCTCCTGTAAGAGCCTCCAGGGTGATCTGCACAGAGAATTCCAATGCATATTAAAAACAAACCGCGTCAAACGTCATGAAATGTTTTGTCATGTGTACGTTTGTGTAGTTCTCTGCAGAGGAGTAGGGTTTGCTGTCATCCAGAGATATGATGAAGAGGCTGCTTTGAATTGTCTCCAGGATGCGTTCATTGTGGGGATCAATGCTTATAAGATGCTCTCTGGCCTGTCGGGACAAAAAACACAATTGGAAACAATACAGCGTCCTTTCTACGAGTGTAAGTTCTTATTTTTGGCACTTCTGACAGAATACACGTCTTTTTATTAGGAGGGTCAATCATTGTGTTAATTTTGATTCATTAATTACAGTCCATCCATCCATTTTCTACCGCTTATTCCCTTCGGGGTCGCGGGGGGCGCTGGAGGGCACTATATTTTTTCATCGCGTAAATCTAATTTCTAGTCTTCAACATTACTGTTTCTATATGCAAAGTTGCCTCACCATCGTCTTATGCTTTCCTAGCAGTATGCAGAACTGAGATCATATGTAGCCACAATGTTAAATGGAGCGGAAAGGATGAATCATATCTATTTAATAATGTAAAATGTTCATAATAAACTGAAAGACATGTCAGAAGTGTTTTTATGGTTTGAAGGATGTACTGTTTTTAGTACAGACAACGTTTTTTTTAGCGAAACTAAACGAGCTATAGAGAAGCGGCGTCACATTAATACTGTTATTACTTATGTGTACATCAATATGAAATATTACTTATACAACATATTTAAAATTAGACAAAGCACATTTAAATAGTGAAGAATGTTGTTTTAATTGCCTGTGCGCATCGTAAAACCTCGTTTGCAGCGCTTGACGAAATAAAAGTGTTACTTGTAAGTAAATATCTTCGTATTCTGTTGTTTAAAACATGATCATGTTGCACATTGATGTACGTGTACGAGAAATGAAAGCCGATCAAAGCCAACATTTCCTCTGATCATGTTATACAAAGTTTAACATGTTATTGTGACAAATATAAATATTAATTTGTAAAATCTGCTCCCATAAACCCTGATTGGTAATGCTATAACTGTGATTGTGATCTGTTCTATTTATTTTATATTCATATTCAAGTTTAACATCCATACTCATTGCTCAGAAAAGTGTTCTTAATGTTTTTGAAGTTTTAACTTCAGCATTCCCTATTGACCTGATGTTTTATTTATTTATATATATATATATATATATATATATATATATATATATATATATATATATATATATATATATATATATATATACACAGGACTGTCTCAGAAAATTAGAATATTGTGATAAAGTCCTTTATTTTCTGTAATGCAATTAAAAAAACAAAAATGTCATACATTCTGGATTCATTACACATCAACTGAAATATTGCAAGCCTTTTATTATTTTAATATTGATGATTATGGCATACAGCTTAACTAAACTCAAAAATCGTATCTCAAAAAATTAGAATATTTTCTCAGACCAAGTAAAATAAAAAGATTTATAACAGCAAAACAAAATCAAACATTTGAAAATGTCAATTAATGCACTCAGTACTTGGTTGGGAATCCTTTTGCACGGATTACTGCATCAATGCGGCATGGCATGGAGGCAATCTGCCTGTGGCATTGCTGAGGTGTTATGGATGCCCAGGATGCTTCAATATCGGCCTTTAGCTCATTTGCATTATTGGGTCTGGTGTCTTTCAGCTCCTTCTTCACAATACCCCACACATTCTCTATGGGGTTCAGCTCAGGGGAGTTGGCAGGCCAATCGAGGACAGTAATGCCATGGTCAGTACACCAGTTACTAGTGGTTTTGGCACTGTGGGCAGGTGCCAGATCATGCTGGAAAATGAAATAATCATCTCCATAGAGCTTTTCAACAGATGGAAGTATGTAGTGCTCTAAAATCTCTTGGTACACAGCTGCATTGACTCTGGACTTGATGAAACACAGTGTACCAACACCACCAGCTGACATGGCTCCCCAAACCATTGCTGACTGTGGGAACTTCACACTGGATTTCAAGCAACTTGGATTTTGCTTCTCTCCAGCCTTCTTCCAGACTCTAGCGCCTTGACTTCCAAATGAAATACAAAACTTGCTTTTGTCTGAAAACAGGACTCTGGACCACTCTGCAACTGTCCAGTGCTTCTTTTCCATAGCCCAAGTCAGACGCTTCTAGAGATTGTAGAGCACTACATACTTCCATCTGTTGAAAAGCTCTATGGAGATGATGATTTCATTTTCCAGCATGATCTGGCACCTGCCCACAGTGCCAAAACCATGACATTACTGTCCTCGATTGGCCTGCCAACTCCCCTGACCTGAACCCCATAGAGAATTTGTGGGGTATTGTGAAGAAGAAGCTGAAAGACACCAGACCCATTAATTGCAAATGAGCTAAAGGCCGCTATTGAAGCATCCTGGGCATCCATAACACCTCAGCAATGCCACAGGCTGATTGCATCCATGCCACGCCGCATTGATGCAGTAATCCGTGCAAAAGGATTCCCAACCAAGTACTGAGTGCATTAATTGACATTTTCAAATGTTTGATTTTGTTTTGCTGTTATAAATCTTTTTTTTTTACTTGGTCTGAGAAAATATTCTAATTTTTTGAGATACGATTTTTGAGTTTTCTTAAGCTGTATGCCATAATCAGCAATATTAAAATAATAAAAGGCTTGCAATATTTCAGTTGATGTGTAATGCATCCAGAATGTATGACATTTTTGTTTTTTTAATTGCATTACAGAAAATAAAGAACTTTATCACAATATTCTAATTTTCTGAGACAGTCCTGTATATATACATATATATATATATTAGAGATGCGCGGATAGGCAATTATTTCATCCGCAACCGCATCAGAAAGTCGTCAACCATCCGCAATCCACCCGATCTAACATTTGATCAGAACCGCATCCGCCCGTTGTTATATATCTAATATAGACGATGCAAGGCATTAGTGAGGTTATAAAGCTTTTGCCTGTTAAAGAAAGGAGACTGACCCAATGCAGCACAGACATTCGCGTGCAATGCTGTCACGACCCAGACGCACACCAGTGCGCAATCATATGGGAGCCGCGCTGAGCGCACCTCCAAGCGCGTCTCGCTGCAGGCGACGGCCGGGTATATGGGCCCGACGCTCCAGCGCCATCCATTTTCAGGGCTAGTTGATTCGGCAGGTGGGTTGTTACACACTCCTTAGCGGGTTCCAACTTCCATGGCCACCGTCCTAGCTGCTGTCTATATCAACCAGGGTGAGCCCCACCCCTTTCGTGAGCGCACTGCGCGCGGAGTGACCCCTGTTACGCGCCCCCGGCAACAGGGGTGGCGGGCAGGTAAGCTGCGCGGGCGGAGTGACCCCTGTTACGAGCCCCCGGCCACGGGGGTGGCGGGCAGGTAAGCTGCTTACCTGCTGCGCGTGACGCCGGCCGCGGCGAAGGCGGACGAGGCGGGGTGTCGGTGCGGTGGGCGCGGTGGTGACCCTGGACGTGCGTCGGGCCCTTCTCGCGGATCGCCTCAGCTACGGCTCCCGGTGGGGTCCTCTCGGGGGAAGGGGCCTCGGTCCCGGACCCCGGCGAGGCGTCCCTTCTCCGCTCCGTAAAAGTGTCCATCTCTTTTTTTTTTTTTCTTCTGTTGTGGCATATACTGCAGGTGCCTGCTCGTTTTTCGTATGTGGGTAACAACATTTAACTATGTATATATATTTCCGAATTGGTTTAACTGCCACCCGCCTGAATCTATTTAAAATCTAATTTTATTTTAACCACCCGACCCGACCCGACCCGCGGATAAAATCTAATTTTTTAAAATTTCATCCGCCCGATCCGCGGATAATCCGCGGACTCCGCGGTTGTGCCCGCAAACCGCGCATCTCTAATATATATATATATATACAAACCCTGTTTCCATATGAGTTGGGAAATTGTGTTAGATGTAAATATAAACGGAATACATCCATCCATCCATCTTCTACCGCTTATTCCCTTTGGGGTCGCGGGGGGTGCTGGAGCCTATCTCAGCTACAATCGGGCGGACGGCGGGGTACACCCTGGACAAGTCGTCACCTCATCGCAGGGCCAACACGGATAGACAGACAACATTCACACTCACATCCACACTCTAGGGCCAAGTTAGTGTTGCCAATCAACTTATCCCCAGGTGCATGTTTTTGGAAGTGGGAGGAAGCCGGAGTACCCGAAGGGAACCCACGCAGTCACGGGGAGAACATGCAAACTCCACACAGAAAGATCCCGAGCCCAGGATTGAACCCAAGACTAATCAAGACCTTCGTATTGTGAGGCAGATGCACTAACCCCTCTGCCACCGTGCTGCCCTAAACGGAATACAATGATTTACAAATCCTTTTCAACCCATATTCAATTGAATGCACTACAAAGACAATATATTTGATGTTCAAATTCATAAACTTTTTTTTTTTTTTTTGCAAATAATGATTAACTTAGAATTTCATGGCTGCAACACGTGCCAAAGTAGTTGGGAAAGGGCATGTTCACCACTGTGTTACATGGCCTTTCCTTTTAACAACACTCAGTAAACGTTTGGGAACTGAGGAGACACATTTTTTAAGCTTCTCAGGTGGAATTCTTTCCCATTCTTGCTTGATGTACAGCTTAAGTTGTTCAACAGTCCGGGGGTCTCCGTTGTGGTATTTTAGGCTTCATAATGCGCCACACATTTTAAATGGGAGACAGGTCTGGACTACAGGCAGGCCAGTCTAGTACCCGCACTCCTTTACTATGAAGCCACGTTGATGTAACACGTGGCTTGGCATTGTCTTGCTGAAATAAGCAGGAGCGTCCATGGTAACGTTGCATGGATGGCAACATATGTTGCTCCAAAAGCTGTATGTACCTTTCAGCATTAATGGCGCCTTCACAGATGTGTAAGTTACCCATGTCTTGGGCACTAATACACCCCCATACCATCACAGATGCTGGCTTTTCAACTTTGCGCCTATAACAATCCGGATGGTTCTTTTCCTCTTTGGTCCGGAGGACACGACGTCCACAGTTTCCAAAAACAATTTGAAATGTGGACTCGTCAGACCACAGAACACTTTTCCACTTTGTATCAGTCCATCTTAGATGAGCTCAGGCCCAGCGAAGCCGACGGCGTTTCTGGGTGTTGTTGATAAACGGTTTTCGCCTTGCATAGGAGAGTTTTAACTTGCACTTACAGATGTAGCGACCAACTGTAGTTACTGACAGTGGGTTTCTGAAGTGTTCCTGAGCCCATGTGGTGATATCCTTTACACACTGATGTCGCTTGTTTATGCAGTACAGCCTGAGGGATCGAAGGTCACGGGCTTAGCTGCTTACGTGCAGTGATTTCTCCAGATTCTCTGAACCCTTTGATGATATTACAGACCGTAGATGGTGAAATCCCTAAATTCCTTGCAATAGCTGGTTGAGAAAGGTTTTTCTTAAACTGTTTAACAATTTGCTCACGCATTTGTTGACAAAGTGGTGACCCTCGCCCCATCCTTGTTTGTGAATGACTGAGCATTTCATGGAATCTACTTTTATACCCAATCATAGCACCCATCTGTTCCCAATTTGCCTGTTCACCTGTGGGATGTTCCAAATAAGTGTTTGATGAGCATTCCTCAACTTTATCAGTAGTTATTGCCACCTTTCCCAACTTCTTGTCACGTGTTGCTGGCATCAAATTCTAAAGTTAACGATTATTTGCAAAAAAAAAAATGTTTATCAGTTTGAACATCAAATATGTTGTCTTTGTAGCATATTCAACTGAATATGGATTGAAAATGATTTGCAAATCATTGTATTCCATTTATATATTTACATCTAACACAATTCCCCAACTCATATGGAAACTGGGTTTGTAGTTTATTTAGCAATTTGTATGCTTAGAAATGCTTAAGTAACCGCAAAATGTTGTAGAATATGGTATCAACAAAATAATGCAATGTTGCCTCACCTTTGCCCATCGAGTCCTGTCATCTGAGGTAAGAGCGGCTACGCCCTGGCCGTCAGGTCGTCCTTGGCAACGTTCTTTCACATAGCTCAGCTGCCTAAACAGGTGAACCCACATATGAAAAGATTATCGTAAACAAGGAATATTTCTAATTATTTTCATTCATTACCTGAGGAGTTCTGGCGGTGTGAGGATTTGTCCGTCACAAAGGGCATCAAACGTGAAAATCCGTCCTCGACACATCACAACCAGGTGTGAGGGACAGTTGCCCTCTTGCTCTGTAACACACACAGACAGAAATACAACGCACACATTAATACAACAAGCAAGCTGAGAATGTTGCACATTTTCATACGTACCCGTCTTGAAGTAGCTGTAGAGGCAATCCTTCTTAACTCCAGGTACTTTGCAGGTGCAGAACAGCATTTTGAACTGATCCATATCTAGCGCCATTTTTCCAGCTTTCTGGGGCGCCATGCTTTCCCTAAAAGCACACACAGAAACCACAAGAAAATGAAACATGGCATACGGCTCTAATTGAGGCTATACAGTAGGTGTGCATAAATCCTACTTGTAAATGAGATTCCAGTACTGTAGCGTGTGCCAGACGTTCACGCTGGCCCTCTGCAGTTGTGTTCCTTCGGCAGGGGGCCAGCAGTGCTCCAAATAAGGAGCCGGCCCACCAAAGTTCACGTTAAGCTGCGAGGGGATGCGGACCTCCAGGTATGCGGCGTCTAACCACCACTCCTCCAGCTAAATGATTCAAATCAACATAAGATTACAATTGATACAATTTCTCAAAATCTTTGGGACTGTAAAAGGTCCCAAGTTAAGAAAATAATAATAATTATATATATATATATATATATATATATATATATATATATATATATATATATATATATATACATACATATGTCTGTGCGTGTATATATATATATATATATATGTATATATATATATATATATATATATATATATATATATATATACAGTATATATATATATATATATACATACATGTCTGTGCATATATATATATATATATATACATACATATACATACATATATATATATATATATATATATATATATATATATATATATATATATATATATATTATATACATATATATATATATATATATATATATATATATATATATATATATATATACATATATATATATTTATATATGTATATATATATATATATATATATATATATATATATATATATATATATATATATATATATATAGCCGCTGCTCCTCCATATCGAGAGGAGCCAGATGAGGTGGTTCGGGCATCTGGTCAGGATGCCACCCGAACGCCTCCCTCGGGAGGTGTTTCGGGCACGTCCGACCGGTAGGAGGCCACGGGGAAGACCCAGGACACGTTGGGAAGACTATGTCTCCCGGCTGGCCTGGGAACGCCTCGGGATCCACCGGGAGGAGCTGGACGAAGTGGCTGGGGAGAGGGAAGTCTGGGCTTCCCTGCTTAGGCTGCTGCCCCCGCGACCCGACCTCGGATAAGCGGAAGAAGATGGATGGATGGATGGATGGATATATATATATATATGTTAGGGATGTCCCGATCCGATATTTGGATCGGATCGGCCGCCGATATTTGCCAAAAAATGCGTATCGGCAAGGCATGGGAAAATGCTGATCCAGATCCAGTTTAAAAAAAACTCCGGTCCGTGTTTTCCAACGCACCGATTTAAATAATACGTTCCACTTTTCTGCTGCTCCCTAATTTCCGTTCCGCATTTTCCAGCACACCTTCAACACATCCACAGGTCTGTGGATTCTCACGCAGTTGCTTTTAGCTGCTGGCATTACACGACAGGCTCTTCTCACTCTTTCCTGTGTCTCCTTCTCACAGACAGCAAGCGCACCTTCTTACACACGTCACATACTGTCACGTCATACGTCACATACGTATACGTCCTCCACGAGCAGAGAGGTGGCAGCATGGCTAACGTTAGCTGTGATGCTAGCGCAGCCGTGCGAGCAATGTTCCCTCTAAGGTGCGCGCCTGTGCAATTGCGCACAGCTCAAGCGTCCTCCGCGCACGGCAAATCTATGCCATGCACAAAATCAAATTAAAAAAATAAGCGCATAACAATTTTCGACACACGGACGCGACAGAGAAAACAGTTTTTGTCATCATTGTTCAAATATTGTAACGTCTGTCGAGACGCTTATCTCCATTCGGTGCCACACGCCCACACCATGAAAATGCCGAGGCAAACATTTCCAGATCAACACCGTATGAAATTGTTTTTGATTTTTTTAGTTGTGATTTCCTTCTCTGCATGAAAGTTTAAAAGTAGCATATATTAATGCAGTATGAAGAAGAATGTTTTAATGTAGACACATAGAATCATCATACTGCTGTGATTATATGCATCAAGTGTTCATTCAAGGCTAAGGCAAAATATCGAGATATATATCGTGTATCGCAATATGGCCTTAAAATATCACAATATTAAAAAAAGGCCATATCGCCCAGCCCTAGTTCAATGATGCCATTTCTGTTTGCCATGTATAATTTTGTCTATTTTGTGTTTATCCTTGAATAAACAGGTCAGTTTCTTGTTACCAACCATTGTGTATTATTCAAACTCCCCTAATTCAGCTGGCTAGTTGTTATCAAGAAAAAACCCTTTTCAACATGATTCTGACAACTAAGTAGGCTAAATAACTTTAAACTTTAATACATGCTCGGCTAGGCCAGTATCGGTATCGGATCGGAAGTGCAAAAACAACATCGGTATCGGATCGGAAGTGCAAAAACCTGGATCGAGACATCCCTAATATATATATATACATACATACATACATATATATATATACATACATACATACACATATATACAGGTAAAAGCCAGTAAATTAGAATATTTTGAAAAACTTGATTTATTTCAGTAATTGCATTCAAAAGGTGTAACTTGTACATTATATTTATTCATTGCACACAGACTGATGCATTCAAATGTTTATTTCATTTAATTTTGATGATTTGAAGTGGCAACAAATGAAAATCCAAAATTCCGTGTGTCACAAAATTAGAATATTACTTAAGGCTAATACAAAAAGGGATTTTTAGAAATGTTGGCCAACTGAAAAGTATGAAAATGAAAAATATGAGCATGTACAATACTCAATACTTGGTTGGAGCTCCTTTTGCCTCAATTACTGCGTTAATGCGGCGTGGCATGGAGTCGATGAGTTTCTGGCACTGCTCAGGTGTTATGAGAGCCCAGGTTGCTCTGATAGTGGCCTTCAACTCTTCTGCGTTTTTGGGTCTGGCATTCTGCATCTTCCTTTTCACAATACCCCACAGATTTTCTATGGGGCTAAGGTCAGGGGAGTTGGCGGGCCAATTTAGAACAGAAATACCATGGTCCGTAAACCAGGCACGGCTAGATTTTGCGCTGTGTGCAGGCGCCAAGTCCTGTTGGAACTTGAAATCTCCATCTCCATAGAGCAGGTCAGCAGCAGGAAGCATGAAGTGCTCTAAAACTTGCTGGTAGACGGCTGCGTTGACCCTGGATCTCAGGAAACAGAGTGGACCGACACCAGCAGATGACATGGCACCCCAAACCATCACCCAACCATGCAAATTTTGCATTTCCTTTGGAAATCGAGGTCCCAGAGTCTGGAGGAAGACAGGAGAGGCACAGGATCCACGTTTCCTGAAGTCTAGTGTAAAGTTTCCACCATCAGTGATGGTTTGGGGTGCCATGTCATCTGCTGGTGTCGGTCCACTCTGTTTCCTGAGATCCAGGGTCAATGCAGCCGTCTACCAGCAAGTTTTAGAGCACTTCATGCTTCCTGCTGCTGACCTGCTCTATGGAGATGGAGATTTCAAGTTCCAACAGGACTTGGCGCATGCACACAGCGCAAAATCTACCCGTGCCTGGTTTACAGACCATGGTATTTCTGTTCTAAATTGGCCCGCCAACTCCCCTGACCTTAGCCCCATAGAAAATCTGTGGGGTATTGTGAAAAGGAAGATGCAGAATGCCAGACCCAAAAACGCAGAAGAGTTGAAGGCCACTATCAGAGCAACCTGGGCTCTCATAACACCTGAGCAGTGCCAGAAACTCATCGACTCCATGCCACGCCGCATTAACGCAGTAATTGAGGCAAAAGGAGCTCCAACCAAGTATTGAGTATTGTACATGCTCATATTTTTCATTTTCATACTTTTCAGTTGGCCAACATTTCTAAAAATCCCTTTTTTGTATTAGCCTTAAGTAATATTCTAATTTTGTGACACACGGAATTTTGGATTTTCATTTGTTGCCACTTCAAATCATCAAAATTAAATGAAATAAACATTTGAATGCATCAGTCTGTGTGCAATGAATAAATATAATGTACAAGTTACACCTTTTGAATGCAATTACTGAAATAAATCAAGTTTTTCAAAATATTCTAATTTACTGGCTTTTACCTATGTGTGTGTGTGTGTGTGTGTGTGTGTGTGTGTGTATATATATATATATATATATATATATATATATATATATATATATATATATATATATATATATGTATGTGTGGGGAAAAAATCACAAGACTATTTCATCTCTACAGGCCTGTTTCATGAGGGTGGGTTCCCTCAATCATCAGGAGATTTTAATGGGAGCATTCACATACCATGGATTATATAGGGCACAGAGTGGGTGGGTACAGGCTGGTGTAGGGGCGTGGTGATTGGCTCATGTGTTACCTAGGAGGTGTTTCCGTCTGTGGCGGCATGCTGTTACAATTTCGCTGCGCTTGTTGAGGGATGACAGGTCTGGACGGTAAATAATAAACAGTTTTTCTTTCAAGCATAGGTTGCATCTTTTATTACCACTATTGTAAGGTGTGCTGGATGCAAGAATTTGCCATGTTAGCCTTCATCACATTGAAGGACCACAAACCCAACTTCGCAAATAACCCAACATGCCGACTAATAAACCCAACTAAATCTGAAATAGGAAAAATCAGCAAAATAATCCTGGACAGAGTCAACACAAAAATCAAGGACAAAACACCACTCAACCAATGGAGAAATACAGCAGCAGTAATCAAATGGTTCAACAACATCCAAGACAAACAACAGCACAACTTTATCTCCTTTGATATCGAAGAATTTTACCCTTCCATCACGCAAGACCTACTGACTCAAGCACTAGACTTCGCCTCAGACTACGACTCAATCACAGGCAACGAAAGAAACATCATCATCCACGCAAAAAACTCCATTCTCATCCACAACAGTACACCATGGCAAAAAAAGAACAATGCAACATTTGACGTCACTATGGGAAGTTTTGACGGAGCAGAAACGTGTGAACTCGTTGGGAGTTTCCTCCTCTCCCAGCTCGCCAGCCTCAATCTGAACCTTGGTATTTACCGTGATGACGGACTGGCAGTGTGTCGCGCCTCGCCAAGGAGCAGCGAGAATACCAAGAAGCGCATATGCCAAATTTTCAAAGAGAACGGCCTACGGATCACGATTGAAGCCAACAAGCAAACCGTCAACTTCCTTGACGTCACTTTCAACCTGAGAAATAACAGCTACCAACCATTCACGAAACCCAACACAACACTCCAATACGTGCACCATGACAGCAACCACCCACCCACCACCACGAAAAGAATACCTACCGGAATTAATAAAAGGCTATCGATGCTGTCATCTAGCAAAGCTGAATTTGACCAAGCAACCCCCCCGTACCAAAAAGCCCTTGATGAAAGCGGATACAATTTCACCCTCACCTATGAACCCACGCCAGGAAACCAACCGAAAAAGAACAGAAAACGAAACGACATCATCTGGTACAACCCCCCATACAGCAAAAACGTCTCAACTAACATTGGACACAAATTCCTCAATCTGATTGACAAACACTTTCCCAAAGACAACACCCTAAGAAAAGTATTCAACAAGAACAACATTAAATTGAGCTACAGCTGTATGAACAATATACGACAAATCATCTCAAACCACAACAAAACAATTGCAAATGAGCCGTCGGCCCCCGGACAGAGCGACTCCAAAACCAACAAAGGTTGCAACTGTCGAAAGAAACCTGATTGCCCTCTCAACGGGGGGTGCTTACAAACATCAGTTGTCTACCAATCTAAGGTAACACGCAAGGACATTAACACATCCGACACATATGTAGGATTAACTGAAGGAGAGTTCAAAACCAGATGGAACAATCACAAGGCTTCTTTCAGGAACCAAAACCTGCGGAATACCACAGAACTCAGCAAACACATTTGGGACCTCAAAGACAATAATGTTGAATATTCAATAACATGGCAAATTCTTGCATCCAGCACACCTTACAATAGTGGTAATAAAAGATGCAACCTATGCTTGAAAGAAAAACTGTTGATTATTTACCGTCCAGACCTGTCATCCCTCAACAAGCGCAGCGAAATTGTAACAGCATGCCGCCACAGACGGAAACACCTCCTAGGTAACACATGAGCCAATCACCACGCCCCTACACCAGCCTGTACCCACCCACTCTGTGCCCTATATAATCCATGGTATGTGAATGCTCCCATTTAAAATCTCCTGATGATTGAGGGAACCCCCCCTCATGAAACAGGCCTGTAGAGATGAAATAGTCTTGTGATTTTTTTCCCACACATACATATATTGCGCTCTACTACGGTATCGAGCACTATTTTTTGGATAACCTTATTAAGACATATATATATATATATATATATATATATATATATATATACACACATACATGTTTTTTTTATTTATTTATGTTTCATCTGACAATCACATGGACAAAAATAAGACCTTCTGGAGGAAAGTTCTGTGGTCAGATGAAACAAAAATTTAGCTGTTTGGCCACAATACCCAGCAGTATGTTTGGAGGCGAAAGGGTGAGGCCTTTAATCCCAGGAACACCATTCCTACCGTCAAGCATGGTGGTGTTAGTATTATGCTCTGGGCCTGTTTTGCTGCCAATGGAACTGGTGCTTTACAGAGAGTAATTGGGACAATGAAAAAGGAGGATTACCTCCAAATTCTACAGGACAACCTAAAAGCATCCGCCCGGAGGTTGGGTCTTGGGCGCAGTTGGGTGTTCCAACAGGACAATGACCCCAAACACACGTCAAAAGTGGTAAAGGAATGGCTAAATCAGGCTAGAATTAAGGTTTTACAATGGAATTCCCAAAGTCCTGACTTAAACGTGTGGACAATGCTGAAGAAACAAGTCCATGTCAGAAAACCAAAAAATTTAGCTGAACTGCACCAATTTTGTCAAGAGGAGTTGTCAAAAATTCAACCAGAAGCTTGCCAGAAGCTTGTGGATGGCTACCTAAAGTGCCTTATTGCTGTGAAACTTGCCAAGGGACATGTAACCATTGCTGTATGTATACTTTTGACCCAGCAGATTTGGTCACATTTTCAGAAACACATAATAAATTCATAAAAGAACCAAACTTCATGAATGTTTTTTGTGACAAACAAGTATGTGCTCCAATCACTCTATTACAAAAAAAACGTTGGGGGTGCTGGAGCCTATCTCAGCTGCATTATATGAAATAATAAATTGCGAGAATCGGTTTGAATCGAGAATCGTGTTGAATCAAGAATACATTCTGAATTTTGCCCAAAGATTCACACCCCTATTGGATATACATTATGCTCTGGGCCTGTTTTGCTGCCAATGGAACTGGTGCTTTACAGAGAGTAATTGGGACAATGAAAAAGGAGGATTACCTCCAAATTCTACAGGACAACCTAAAAGCATCCGCCCGGAGGTTGGGTCTTGGGCGCAGTTGGGTGTTCCAACAGGACAATGACCCCAAACACACGTCAAAAGTGGTAAAGGAATGGCTAAATCAGGCTAGAATTAAGGTTTTACAATGGAATTCCCAAAGTCCTGACTTAAACGTGTGGACAATGCTGAAGAAACAAGTCCATGTCAGAAAACCAAAAAATTTAGCTGAACTGCACCAATTTTGTCAAGAGGAGTTGTCAAAAATTCAACCAGAAGCTTGCCAGAAGCTTGTGGATGGCTACCTAAAGTGCCTTATTGCTGTGAAACTTGCCAAGGGACATGTAACCATTGCTGTATGTATACTTTTGACCCAGCAGATTTGGTCACATTTTCAGAAACACATAATAAATTCATAAAAGAACCAAACTTCATGAATGTTTTTTGTGACAAACAAGTATGTGCTCCAATCACTCTATTACAAAAAAACGTTGGGGGTGCTGGAGCCTATCTCAGCTGCATTATATGAAATAATAAATTGCGAGAATCGGTTTGAATCGAGAATCGTGTTGAATCAAGAATACATTCTGAATTTTGCCCAAAGATTCACACCCCTATTGGATATACATTGCGGTATAACCCAGACGTCAGTTCTGGGACCAAAACTATTCAAACTTTAAAATAATGACATCAGTAAAAAGAATAAAAGGCCTCAAATGAGTAACGGTAGAGGTTGAAATTAATAAACTCAAATTATTATTTGATTAAAACAGATTATCCTTATATTTAAACACAACCAATGTTAAGTTGTATTGAAAAAGAAAGATACATGCAAATAGATAGTGTAGACATTGACACTGTATAGGAAAATCAATTTTTAGGAGCAAAACAGAAACCACACATTAAACGCATACAACACAAAATGGCAAGAAATATGTCATATAGAATAAGGAAAAATTAATGTCAAATATTACTCCATACTCTATGCTGTCCTTTGTGTTGCCATACCTGAGTTACTGTGTAGAGTAACTCATTTACTAGGAATGCTGCAGAAAAGAGCGATAATCCATAAGGCTGGTTATAGGGAACATACAAAAACACTTTTTTTTCTAAAATATTGAAGCGTATATATATTTTGTACACTTTCAAATGTTGAATGGTTAAATGTAAGTGTGACTGTTCGTTGAGCTTTACTATTTTTAACATGATCAAAATATATAAGTACATATATATTGAAATATGAGAGCAGAACAAACCCAATTCCTCCTGGTTTTGGCTCTCTGTAGGAGTTTGTGGTGCAGCTCTTGGCCAATACCCTCTTGGAATTTCTGCACAACATCCACCGTCGCTTGAAATTCTGTCTCGGATGCAAATGGACGCACTAAGGGCAAACAAAAAAATGACAATGGAGCTCAAGAGGTTCTGCAGAGAAGAATGGGCAAAACTGCCTAGACATAGGTGTGCCAAGCTTGTGGTATCGTATTCAGAAAGACTTTAGGCTGTATTTGCTGCCAAAGGTGCATCAACAAAGTATTGAGCAAAGGGTCTGAATACTTATGTACACGTGATTTCTGTGTTTATTTTTAATAAACATCTAAACATTTCTACATATTTGTTTTTTTCTGTCAAGATAGAGTGTGTGTGTACATTTATGAGAAATAAAATTAACTTCTTTTATTTTAGCAAATGGATGCAATGAAACAAAGTGTGAAAAATGTAAAGGGGTTTGAATACTTTCCGTACCCACTGTAAACATTTATGAGCTTTGCAGAAAACCTTTGTGTGCCTAATGTGTTAAAAATCTGTAAAAAAAATTTTTTTTTTTAAATGACCCTGGTATTTTGACACATATTAAATGTTTTAATTTTATGAAATGTTAAACTTTTAAAATGCTTTACTAGACTGCATTTCATTTATTTACAATGTAAAAGAAAGTCAGTAAAAGTGTTGTCAATTTTATTGTAAAAATAAAAGTGGTACCGTTTCCTCATTTGCAGTAATGCACTGTAAAAACAAAAGAACACCATAAAGGAGCATATGTGCTCAAAATACATTGTGCGATTAATTGGCATTTTTACATGATTATTGCAGTAATTTTTTGGTGATTAATCCCATGAGCTAATGCGTCAACTTCAACAGCCCTAATATCAATGTACTGGTATAATCGCCTCACACTTCTATATTACACATTTGCCTTTGCATTTTTACATACAAACTTATTTTGAAATCAAAAGTCAAGGTGCTATCAGATATTTAAGAATGTATTCTTTTTTTTTAATGTGTGCAATATGTTAATATGTTTATTGCATGATCAGATAACATTCAAGTTTAAAAGTCATGAAATTGCATGTGATACATGCATTTTTTCTGTCAAAATCGAAATAACAAATACATTTAGCAAGATTATTGACGCAAATTATTTCCAAGCTTTCGCGGGCCACATAAAACAATGTGGTAGCCCAGTTCTGGGCCCTGGACCTTGAGTTTGACACCTGTGCAATAGAGGACATGATTATGAACACAACTAGAAACTAGTAATGTTCTGATCAAGGACTGCGTGGCTCGGTTGGTGGAGCAGCCATGCCAGCAACCTGAGGGTTCCTGGTTCAACCCCCGGCTTACACCATCCTGTCACGTCCGTTGTGTCTTTAAACAAGACATTTCACCCTTGCTCTTGATGGTGCATGGCAGCTCCCACCATCAGTGTTTGAATGGGTGAATGTGAAAATAGTGTCAAAGTGCTTTGAGTACCTAGAAGGTAGAAAATCGCTATACAAGTATAACCCATTACCATTTATGTTGCTGATTCTGGTACCGCTCATCAATATGTGGGATTGGCCAATAACAATACTGATACCATCCATCCATCCATCTTCTATCACTTGTCCCTCTCGGGGTTGCGGGGGAGCTGGAGCCTATCCCAGCTGCAGAAGGCAGAGTACACACTAGACAAGACTCCACCTCATTGCTGGGCCAACACAGATAGACAGACAAGCATTCCCCCTCACATTCACACACAAGGGGCCTATTCCCAGGTGTATGTCTTTGGAGGTGGGAGAAAGCCAGAGTACTTGGAGAGAACCCACGCAGTCACAGGGAGAAAATGCAAACTCCACACAGAAAGACCCCAAGCCCTGGAATCGAACCCAGGACCGATTACATGATGTATTAGCTGTACATTTTAAAATCGATTTAAGTGACTGCTATTGACAGTTTAAAAATATTAACACAATATCTATTGCTTGATCAAAACAAAGTCAATAGGACACAATAACTAATAAAAGTAAAAACTACTATAACCGTATTTTTCGGAGTATAATTCGCTCCGGAGTATAAGTCGCACCGGCCGAAAATGCATAATAAAGAAGGAAAAAAACATATATAAGTCGCATTTTTTGGGGAAATTTCTTTGATAAAACCCAACACCAAGAATAGACATTTGAAAGGCAATTTAAAATAAATAAAGAATAGTGAACAACAGGCTGAATAAGTGTACGTTATATGACGCATAAATAACCAACTGAGAACGTGCCTGGTATGTTAACGTAACATATTAAGGTAAGAGTCATTCAAATAACTATAACATATAGAACATGCTATATGTTTACCAAACAATCTGTCACTTCTAATCGCTAAATACGATTAAATCTTATACGTCTAGTCTCTTACGTGAATGAGCTGAATACTATTATTTGATATTTTATGGCAATGTGTTAATAATTTCACACATAAGTCTCTCCGGAGTATATGTCGCACCCCCGGCCAAACTATGAAAAAAACTGCGACTTATAGTGCGAAAAATACGGTACTCATTTAAATCTTTTGGCTTTTGCCTTCAAAGTCCTCCTGTGCCCAGGGAATTATTCCCTAAATTTGTAGACATTAAAAGGAACAAAAAAGATATATTAGGAAAATACAAATATTAACCTAATCACTCTAGTATCTATCATATACTGATGCTACCCTTGGTATCGACACCACCCATTTATGGATCGGTCTGCCCTTCTTGCATGTCTTGTGCTGACTGTGACAATGCTGACACACCAACAGTTGTTATATTATCCTCTCTCTAGCTGCGTTTCCATTGCAGTTTTACGCAAAATAAAAGCAATATTTAAAAAATTTAGACAAAGTACATTTGCGAATTGTGGGTGTTTTGCATTATGAGCCGTAATTCTTGTAAAATCTCGTCCCGTGAGATTCCACTTTGAGGAAGATGGACGCTTTGCGATTCCATGGTTTCAGCCACTGCTGTTGTCATTAGAGATGTCTGATAATATCGGCCTGCCGATATTATCGGCCGATAAATGCTTTAAAATGTAATATTGGAAATTATCGGAATCGTTTTTTTAATTATCGGTATCGGTTTTTTTGTTTTTTTTAATTAAATCAACATAAAAAACACAAGATGCACTTACAATTAGTGCACCAACCCAAAAAACCTCCCTCCCCCATTTACACTCATTCACACAAAAGGGTTGTTTCTTTCTGTTCCTAATATTCTGGTTTCTACATTATATATCAATATATATCAATACAGTCTGCAAGGGATACAGTCCGTAAGCACACATGATTGTGCGTGCTGCTGGTCCACTAATAGTACTAACCTTTAATTTTACTCAT
Organism: Nerophis lumbriciformis; assembly: GCF_033978685.3. NCBI lineage: Eukaryota > Metazoa > Chordata > Actinopteri > Syngnathiformes > Syngnathidae > Nerophis > Nerophis lumbriciformis. The sequence goes on along the minus strand of NC_084551.2, from coordinate 41,397,800 downwards.
TTTCATTCATTACTAGTTTCTATGTAACTGTTTTTATATTGTTTTACTTTCTTTTTTATTCAATCATTTTTTTTATTTTTATTTATCTTATTATTATTTTTATTTTTTTAAAGGACCTTATCTTCACCATACTTGGTTGTCCAAATTAGGCATAATAATGTGTTAATTCCACGACCGTATATATCGGTATTGGTTGATATCGGTATCGGTTGATATCGGTATCGGTAATTAAAAAGTTGGACAATATCGGAATATCGGATATCGGCAAAAAGCCATTTTCGGACATCGCTAGTTGTCATGATTGTCAATAGAAGACTAAGGCAATCGGTGATTGCTCAAAGGCAACGTCCTTACAAATGGCAGCGGCCACAAATAAGGGAATAACGGGAGAGAATTGTGCACAAACAATTCTCGGACGAATTGTGGATTCAAGGACCCCCTCAAGTTTTTTTCGGGCATATGGGTCTGTCCGAGCCTGCGGGCCGGCCTCTATCACCAAGAAGGAACCTGCGAGACAGACGATCGGAAGCGAGACCAAGACAACCCGCCTGCTCTAGTTGTCCTGCATCGGCGCCCCACCGGTCCGGTGCCCTAAAAATGTTTTAGCAATATCTGCACCAGAATATCTGAGAGGTTTTTCAAAGTATTACCAGTTTCTTATTGCGACATTTAGGTTTTGCACATTTCTAGGTGTAATGGAAACGCAGCTATTAACTCTTATTTAGCTTTGTCCTCCAGTCATAATAATACTTCTATCCATCCATTTTCTACCGCTTCTCTCTTATGGGGTAATGCAGTAAATTTGCTGTAATAGAGGTGATTATTTTTAACTTAGGGGACAGCTCCACACGGTGTATAGAGATACATAACTAGTTGCAAATTAGTCAGCTGGGGGACTAAAAATAAATAAAGTGCCAGCCAGAGGGGATGAGCATTTATTGTCGGCGATAAAAATCTTAATCTGCAAAAAAATTAGCCAGCACATCCCTACTATAAACAACATTACATAAATGTGCACCTGTGGTTTAATGAGATCCAAAACAAGAGACGTCTCATGTCATCACTTTAAATTTGATTGTGGTTGCCGTATTTGCAGTGCTTCAAAGCGAGCATCACCTGCATCCAGGTACTTGGACAGGCTGCCCTCTAGTGAGGGGACAGGTAGGGGAGGCAGGCTGCTTTGGTACTGGAAGGTCCGCTCTTGCGGCGACTCGGACAAGTGATTGGTCATTTTGTCATCTGCCTGCAAACAAAAATATACGTCGGGTTGACAACTTCATGTGGCGCATCTTTACATTACATGGCTGTATGTATTTGTTTGTGGAAGCTAATTATTCTATTTACCACACAAAAGAGTAAAAATGTGTGCAGTTATGTGACAACGGTGCTCAAGCTGTTTTTAGGAACCTATCCCTACTTTACCAAAGATATTGATACGTTTTCAATGTTGAGTCCCTGAGACATACAGGGAGCGATTTAAGTGGGTACCAATTTTCAAAAAATGTCTTTCTCATATTATTATTTTTCTAAATTGTGGCGTTAAACTCATTTGACGTTGCTATGGTATAATTTGGTTATAACGAATGGATATATTCAGTCACGTTCTAATTGATCTAAAACTGATTAAATTTAACATTTTGCGTTCTCTTTTTCCAGCTTACTTGAGAAAATCAGGATCTCGATTAAAGCGGCATGTATGCACAGACGGCATATCTTAGTATAATAAACCCTCTCGTTCGTTCATAAATATGTATTTATACTGTAACTGTGCTGCTCATTGGGCTATTTCAGATACATTTTAAATGTATTTCCATTTAAAATCAATGGCAAGTGCTGATAAAAGCGAATAATCTTTGATATGTAAAGAAATGCAAGACTGCAATAACAAATCAATCGAGCTTTTTCAAAAAGAAAATTGCGTTTTGTGATGATGTGTTTAGAATGTTGTACACACGTACATAGACAACGTTTAGCTGGCGTACTTTGGCTAAAATGATAGTTAAATCTGTTTGTCACACAACTTCGTCTCTCTGTTGTTAGCTAGCCAACAAGCTAACTAACTTACCGAGGAGAGTCGGAGACCACATCTTCCAGATGTCCGACATGCCTCTGCTTTAAATACGCTCACATCACAAAGGTACTGCCATCAAAAACAAATGTCCGCTTTGTAAATCAACAAGTTTATTTAAGTCTTTGACTTGTTTAGTTTTAACTTGCAGTGGCAGGATCCATGTGTCGACTCTGTTGCTCGGCGGTCACGTGCCTGTCCGGAAAAATACGAGCGATGACGTCGACGATTACGTCGCCGAATGAATCTGTCGGCGACAAATTGTATAAATTATTTTAATATGTCAACGAACAGTTGCACCCTTCTGTTATTTAAAACAGTGTTTTTCAAGGCACATTTTTTGCGTTGGAAAAAATCCAGAGGCACACCACCAGCAGAAATCATAAACTCAGTTGACAGTTAAAAGTCATTGTCGCAATTGTTGGATATGACTTTAAAGCATAACCAAGCATGCATCACTATAGCTCTTGTCTCAAAGTAGGTGTACTGTCACCGCCTGTCACATCACATCCTGACTTATTGAGTTTTTTGCTGTTTTCCTGTGTGTAGTGTTTTAGTTCTTGTCTTGCGCTCCTATTTTGGTGGCTTTTTCTCTTTTGTTGGTATTTTCCTGTAGCAGTTTCATATCTTATATTTCCCGCATCTACTTTGTTATAGCAATCAAGAATATTTCAATTGTTTCTATCCTTCTTTGTGGGGACGTTGTTGATTGTCATGTCATGTTCGAATGTACATTGTGGACGCCGTCTTTGCTCCACAGTAAGTCTTTGCTGTCGTCCAGCATTCTGTTTTTGTTTACTTTGTAGCCGGTTCAGTTTTACTTTCGTTCTGCATAGCCTTCCCTAAGCTTCAATGCCTTTTCTTAGGGACACTCACCTTTTGTTTATCTTTGGTTTAAGCATAAGACACCTTTTTACCTGCATTTACAAAGCAATTAGCTACCGGCTGCCACCTACTGATATGGAAGAGTATTACACGGTTACACTGCCGAGCTCTCGACACTCAACAACAACACATCATTTGCAGACTATAATTACTGGTTTGCAAAAAAATTTTTTAACCCAAATATGTCAAATTAGATCTCCCACGGCACACCAGACTGTATATCACGGCACACTAGTGTGCCACGGCACAGTGGTTAAAAAACACTGCACTAGACAACGGCATGTTATTTGCAGATTATAATTATTGATTTGCAAATAATATTTTTGGGACCAATTAGGTGAAGTTGCATAATTTCTCACGGCACACCAGACAATATCTCACGACACACTAGTGTGCCGCGGCACAGTGGTTGGAAAAACACTGATTTAAAACACTAATTGTTGTTTTACAGTGTATCGTTTTAGAACGGTCAACCAACGAACGAGAATTCTCTACAGAATCTCCTCTCTGGTCAACAAAAGCACCATGAGGATTCTAGCGGGAACTCTCGTTCAACCCTTTTTCGATTACGCTTGCACCTCCTGGTACCCTAGCACCTCCAAAACCCTCAAATCTAGACTCCAAACATCCCAGAACAAGCTAGTCATGTTACTTTTAGACCTCCACCCCAGATCACACCTCACTCCAACCCACTTCTCTCCAAAGTGGGCTGGCTCAGGGTGGAGGACAGAGTAAAACAACTTGCACTGAGCCTAGTCTATAAAATCCGCTACACCTCCCTGATACCGAAGTACATGTCAAACTACTTACGTAACGTAAATGACCGCCATAACCACAACACCAGGGGAAGTTCCACAAACCACGTTAAACCAAGATTCCGATCTAACAAAGGTCTTAACTCATTCTCCTTCTATGCCACATCAATATGGAATGCACTCCCAACAGGTGTAAAAGAAAGTGCATCTCTATCCTCCTTCAAAACCGCACTAAAACAACACCTCCAGGCAATTTCAACCCTTGACTAACACCCTTCCCCCCTCCCGGATTGTAAATAACCAAATGTAAGTAATCAAAAGTATATACTTGTTCTTATGCTATCTGAACTCACTATGTTCTCTGCTCGCTGTACATATCCTACCAAGTCAGACCGACACTGTTTCAATGTCCATTTCTCTGATGATGCAATTGTTGATGACTGAAGTGCTGATATCAACTAAACCCTCCTCATCCCACCCCCCAGATTATAAATAATGTAAATAATTCAATGTATATACTCTGATGATTAACTTGTGTGATGACTGCATTATGATGATAGTATATATTTGTACCATGAATTGATGTACGTGGACCCCAACTTAAACAAGTTGAAAAACTTATTCGGGTGTTACCATTTAGTGGTCAATTGTACGGAATATGTACTGAACTGTGCAATCTACAAAAAGTTTCAATCAATCAAAAAAAAGATGGGAAAAATGAGGTTGGGAGTTCAAATGTGCAGTGTTATACTGAAAAATGTTATTCAAAGATCCTCTATATAGCAGGAGCATTAAGGGATTTAAATCACATGCAACAAAAACTACACTTCTAAGTGAAAATGTCCATATCGGGCCCATATTTAGCCCTTTTCCTTCTTGTACTTTTGCAGGTACTTAATAGCGTTAATATCCGTGTGAACAGTATAGCAATTCAAAGAAACGTGATGAATGCCGTTTTGAAGTGCATTTATCATACAATATTAAACATATAACAATGCAAATAAAACAAATAAAACAGGTGCACTGGAGACACTATTCATTGACTATAAAGTGTCCATGCTAATTAGCTTACTTTGTGTGCTTATGGCGCTTCGTATGTAGATGTCAAAATGTATCTCACCTTCATGGTATGTTGACTGCAGATTAATGCCGCCGCATGAGAGAAATGTGAAATTGATGCTGATATTTTTCAATGGAGCGGTTCAAATGTTGACGAGCTCAGTTGTCGCCTTTAGCCCAGTGTGCGGGTGTCCCAAGAGCCGATCAGAAGAGACCGCTGCGCATGCGCGGCTTAGTGTAACTTGCCCTGCCCGACATTACATAGATGCATGCACATAGATATGTGGGGTGAATACTATGACAACAGTACCTCCAAATAGGTGCAATCTTTCATTTTATGAAATGATAAGAAGTACTTCAAAACTAACATTGTTGCTTAAGATAATTCTGCTGGGACATTGTTTTTTTTTTTACAGTTTGGGCTTTCTGAAAAGTTGAAACGTAATTTACATAATTTCAATCCAATCATAAGATAATAGTGTATTTGTCCATTATCAAGGTGCATCAGCAGCAGGACAATGTATTTCTGCCGAAGGCTATATAATGACAAATTAATTTGCAAATGATTTTAAAACAAAAATGTCAGAATGTACATTTCATACCACAACATACTACAGTGCTGTCCTACGAAAGTAACGTATCTCCAAATGTTTATTTTTTTAATGAAAATATTAGCCATTTATAATATTGTTTTCGGGGGTTAAAAAAAGTTTTTTTTGTTTTTTTTAAATACATATTGTTGAATATACTCCTTATGTACCCCCCACAACCCCAAAGGGAATAAGCGGTAGAAAATGGATGGATACTCCTTATGTACATGTATTCAACATACAAATTAAAAATGACTCACAAATAACATAGTACAGATGCTTTATTTTCAAAAGGTGAACATATATCATTTCTTGTAAGTCGTTCCATTCTTATAACAAATCAAGTTCTATTTACCGTTATCGAAAATGACCGCATGTTAGCATTCATAATCAAAAATCAAGTAGCAAACATTACAGTTTCACATTAAAAGGGTACATGGACGTTATGTTTTGAATAAAGATGCAGAAAAGCAATTTAAAAACCAGCATGATTAAAACCTCTGAGAGCAGAGTTATTAGTTTAAGACGGCAGCCTCACTTCAGTCCTTTATTTCGTTAAAAATGTTATATTTGCCGCTTGCATTCTATTCATTCATTACATGCCATATTTGCTGACGATTTCCTTTGCAAGTTTGGTATAGGCTGCCATGGCGTCATCCTTAGACATGCCTGGAAAAGAAAGGACAGCTTCAAAACAACTGCAAACAACAATTAGTACTTTTGAACTTTTTACCTTTCTTGGATTCCCAGGCGTCCCACTTGGCTTTTCCTTTCATGTCAAACAATCCTGGTCTATCTGTAAAATGCAAAAGTGCAGTGTTAATGCATGAAATCAGTCAATATCAATAGTAATTGTGTTGTACCGGTGTTAACGTCTCCTACGACCGCTTGCTTATACAGGCCGTAAAGGTCCAGCAACTCCTGGTCTGATGGTCGTGTTTTCAAGTTCTTGACATCCTCTGCTGCCTTCTCGAAGTCTGCCTGCAGGTTAGTGTTGAAAAGATGTCAATGAGTTAAAAAAAAAAATGTATGCACAAATAAAACGATTGTTAAAACTAAACAGTGACTAATCCGTAACAAAAATATAGGAGAAGTAATCTGAGCGTTGAACTTTAACCTATTGGAACACCACGTGATGGGTAAACAATAGGGTTTTATGCAAGACTGGTGCTTTTGTTCCTACTTCAATGATCTACTTCACAAAGGAACTGAGACACTGCAAGACTGATTAATACAGGCAACTACCAAATATCAAGAGTTGCTTTTCAAACCTTGCACCAAATTGTTCGAAAATATTAATTGTAGCATCAGTCAAATCCAGGCGGTGATTATGTTTTTTTGTTTCCCCTGCTTGGCATTCTTTTAATCTGAAGGAGAGTATACAGCATGTCAATCCAAGATGTGCTACAGTGTGGGGCTATGTCGCATGATCACAGTCGATCATCGCTAGTGGTCAAAATGACAGTAAAAGTTAAATACTGTAAATATATATTACCAAAGAAGTCATTTTCGCTCGATGTATGTCCGACGTGATGATTCAAAAACCGATGTTAGGTCCGTGTCTGTCGCTGCGGGTCCACTTCCAAAGCAACGGTTCTCTGCTTGGCTCGCGAAAGGGGGCGGGACGAGGCAGCTCCGGGAAAGGCAATTGGATGGTTGACAGGAGCGCATGCGCACAGAGTTACATTGAACGGCGTTGTGGCGGAGGCAAAGTCCGCATTCGCTCGAGACCCCCCTTCCCCCCGCCCCCTCCTTAAAATAAAGACATGTTATCATATCAAAAATAGATATTTGTTCAGTGGGGGACGACATTAAACCGTCTCAAGTAAGCCGCTTGTAAATATATTCTGTTACATTCTTTGTTATCAGAGGCAACAGCGCACACAATGACGTCATCTACAAGTGACACGCACCAAATGCCTTTTCCCCCAAATTCAATGATATCCCTATAACCTCTGTAAAATTATTGATTTTGATGAAAAAAGACAAGAAAAAATTAGGTGAACTATCCAAGAGGTATTTTGTACATATGGTATTATACAACATGCCAGAATTATATCAGCTTTTTGAAGAAGTTACATGGAATGTTTATTTCCTGCATGTATGATGTACAATGTCCTCTGGTGGCTTGCCGTCCTCTCATCCGCACTCCTATCAGTTCCACAGTCACTTCCACCTTCCGGGAACCAGTTACATCCATATAATTTCGATTATTATATAATCTTTTTCCCAAACATGTTTAGTAAAAGTACAAGCAAATGAAAACCCATCAATTGTCCCTTTCGGGGTCGCGGGTGGTGCTGGACTCTACCCCAGCTGCATTCGGGCAGAAGGCGGGCTACTGGGGTCGGCTAAATTGCGGGCGCTGTACTGGCCCTTTAAGACGTCTGCTTGTTTTTTTGTTATGTTTTTTTTAAATAAAGTTTTTTCAATTTAAACAAGATGGTGGCACCCGGTAGCTAGTTCGTGTGTTTGGATGCATGGTAAAGATATTTTCACGTTGAGGAAATTCTAATAAGAATACACTCTTTTTCCTTGGTAACGAACAGGTAAAGTCCTTTGAGTACTTTGTTGGGATTCTTATGTTGACAATTACAGTAGCGTAAGATATATGTATTTTATTGATCCGAGGGAAAACAATGTGTAATTCAATGTAACTATTAAATTCATGATTACGTCAATTTTAAATGCATCTTGTAAAATTGCATTAATGGGCAAATGATACGGTTACTGGTACGTCTGATTTTGAAATTGCACGTCTTTTATTGTTTACTTTGTTGGTTTTTGCAATTTCAGTGAAGAAATGTCTACGCCAGGCAAGTCAGGCGGCAAAAAGGACAAAATAAAAGCTATTCCACCCAAAACCTCCTTCTCCTGCCCTTTCACACAGCATTGGAGACCACTTCCTCAACAAGACATACATTTCATCCTGGCTACCTTAAAAGAAAAACTAACTTCAATGGGTTTAGAAAAGAAAGAGCCAAAAGTGTTTCGCCCGTGGAAGAAAAAAGGCAGAGGTAAAACTCCCTCATCTAGGTCAGATCCTGTCCCAGAGGCGAGCCAAGACCTAGATACGAATGATTCTCCTAAGGGTGGCTGGACAGATGTAGTGGTGAGAAGACAACTAGCTGTGGGCATCAATGAGGTTACCAAAGCTCTGGAGAGGAACCAACTCAAACTGGTTTTAGTGTGCAAGTCTGTCAAGCCAAAGCACATGACTCATCACCTGATAGCGCTGAGCGCCACAAGAGGAATCCCTGCCTGCCAGGTGCCCCGGCTAAGCGAGAGTGTGGCGCAACAGCTGGGCCTGAAGAGTGTCCTAGCATTGGGGTTCAGGAGTGAAGGTTTTACTGACACCGTGGAGGCCATCATACCCAAGGTTCCCTCAATCGATGTTGCCTGGCTACAAGGTGAGACTGCGAGTGTGGCATCACAACCGGAGAGAAGCAAGAGAGCGAGCCAGAAAAGAAAGCTGGACCCTGAGTGTGAAGAGTCTGCCTCATCCTTCACACTGCACCCACTTACAGTGAAAAGAATAGTTCCCAACCCTGCAAAGAAGAGAAAGCTGAAAGCAAAGCAAGGCAAATAAATTCCTATAAGTTTGTTTGTTGCCATTTTACCGTTTGTGTCAGGGTAGAAGTCTTTTTCGTTAGCACACACACAAGTAAGGTGGAAAAATACTACTTTTGATACCTTAATCAAAAGAAGAACATTGTTTGTGTGTTGTGTTTGTGTCAATAATACAGGAGAGCAGCAGGTGTGTTAGAAGGTGGAAAAATGCCAGCACTGTGTCAGGAGAGCAGCAGGTGTGTTGGAAGGTGGAACAATGCCAGTGTGAAAGGAGTATTTCTCCAAAAGGTTGAAGATTGCAGAGTCAACATTGTCCTCCCCATCCAGTTTTGGTGCCATTCATACTTAACAGTAACAGGAATAGAGACCGCACAAACATAGTATTGTGGAAAAATACATATTTGGATTCTGCATTCAAAGGCAGAAAAATAGCAAGTTTCAATGCAGGGGTCATGAGCTACCACCAAAGGGTCAAATACAATTTGCTTCAATTTTTGTATTTATAACTGTTAAATTCAGAGGTTAAACAGATAATCTCCAATGTTATTTTTTCATTTGAAACCCCAACAAAGAAGTTAGGGTATGACTTTAAAGTATGAGTGGCGATGATGTATTTTGCGATTTTCAAGCAACACCAAAACTTTTCTGTGACGGGTAACACATGTAAAAAAAAAAAATGCTCCTTGATGATTTTGTAAAGTGAATTTATTCAAATGTCCATGCTGGTATAGGCGGTGTGTGCGTTGAAACAGATTATTTGCATGGGCTCATGTTGTGTAAATGATGCTGGTACAAGTCCTTCCATCTTTCTCACATCTTACAATGGATTTGAATAAAAATATTGACCTTCAGTTTGATAAAGCTGTATGTGTGGTTTCTAAAGTACACCTTGCCCCCTTTAGTTTAGCAAGTCTGAAAAATCAAAAATATTCCAAGTAAGGCAGGTACTTAGGGGGTTGAGTTGTCACTAGTAACATGATACTACAATCACAGCAGCAACATTCACACAGATGCAGGCAACACAATTGAGACTCCGCCAGCCAATCAATGTCAGTGTGGTAAAGTTCACCTGTCACTTAAAAAGAAACAAGCAGACTGCTTTTCTTCATTTACACAGGGAGGAGCCCAGCTTAAGTTGAAGTGGTGCTGCATGAACACATCTTTAGCATTAAACATCTCAAATAGGAGAGTAGAACTTTTCCAATGAATTGTCACAATTTTCTGGTTGTCTGGATTGTTAAAAGGTGAATTTGGTATATTTTAACTTTTTTGCATTTAGAGTTGCATGACAGAAAAAATATGTCAGTATTGAAGAAATAAACTGGAATCAATCAAATAGCATAATTCCCCAGACACGCATAACTCTCATGGCAAGGAATCTTTGAAGAGGGAATGAGAACAGTGATAGGAAAAACGAAAAAAAGAAATGCTCCACATTTGCAGCCATACTGGGGCAGCTTCTCGGAATAAAGGAGTAAATGCTCTTTTCTCTGAAAGTCACTGACTAAATACTGTCTCAAAGCACAACAGGAAGACAGAATTTGCTAATATGTTGGTGATAATGTTTGTTAGCCATTTGTTTTACAAACAGGATGCTGGAGGTGCTTCTGGTTGTGAATGGAAACGTACATTTTGAAGGCGAGCTCAATGCAGTGTAACACGATTGGCAGCGCACTTTCACTCTTTACAAGTACCGTTTAGTAGCACGTTTTCAAATACGTTTCTGCCTCGAAAACTTTCATTAACTCAAAAAATTGTGCTTCATAAATGGAATACATTCTTCATTCAAACAAACAAAAATATTAAGTAAGTGTTGAATGGCATGCAATTTGTTTGTTTTTTGTTAAAATATCAATGCCAATGCAGCAATCGGTTTCATGAATGGATGAAAGTTTACAAGTCATCCCTGAAAATACTCAACATGTCTAATTGTACCCAGAACATAATCAAATCCAAAGTAACCAACAAAGAAAATATATACACTGCAGCAGCAGCCATTGAAATAAGAACCTTTCCACTGCTCAGAAGCAGAAGTATTTGGGGACAACATAACTTCTTTCGAAGAAGAAAATAGAAAAGCAGCTAATTACATACCGCATCTGTACTTCCTGGTTTTGATTGACATGTCAAAAGGCATCCTCTGTGCATGCCACACGGGTTCCTTTCAAAAGGAGAGCTGTTTTGGAGCATCTCAGGCATACCATGATGTTCACATTCAGAATGATGATGCAACAGTCATCCTCCTTCACCTCCTGAAAAATGTGCCAGATGCTTCAAGAGCTTCCCAGTAGCAGGGCAGGTTGTCGTGTTCAAATTCTGGCTCAAACATGGATGGTCTGTGTGTGTGTGTGTGTGTGTGTGTATGCAAGTTCGCCACTGCCAGAGGTGTGTGTGTGTGTGTGTGTGTGTGTGTGTGTGTGTGTGTGTGTGTGTGAGTGCGTGTGTGTGTGTGCGTGTGTGTGTGTGTGTGTGTGTGTGTGTGTGTGTGTAGCAGGCCCACAGACATGGGCTATTGAAGGACGAGGCCGACCTGCAACACAGGTGTACATTTTTGTTGTGTACAGTTTCACTTTTAAAAAAAAGACAGAAAAAGCTTGAACTAACTGACCTTATCAGGTTCCATTGGGGGACACTTCCAGTTGTATAGATAATACTGCAGATTTCCATCACCAATACCAAACTTGAGCTTATCCAGAAATACTTTATTCTCCATTAAATCCAAAGCATTGAACACATCAAAGCCTTTCTGTTAAAACAGCAGCACAATGACATGAGGAAAATACTTTAAAAACAGCAGCATGCCTCTTTATGGAAGTCCCAGTCGACAAGGCGGAAATCAATCAAGTGCATCCCTCAAAAATTGTGCAAAAACTCAATAATTTTACGCGATGTTGACACAACAGGCTTTTGTGTAATCTTAACACATTAGTAGTTAACTTTTTCCACTTGTTAAAACATTTTGTATTTTATGAGCTGCATAAGCAACACAACTTTATTACATCCTCTTTATCTGTCCCTAAATAGTATTTATAAGTATAGGTTTAAATGTACAGTATTATACTTGTTAAACTTAATTTTACAGATAATAATGTGAATATGTTACTTTATTTAATTCCGGGGGGTTCCACAATGCAGCATTACAGACATTTTCGGTTTAATGCGCCCTTGGCAATTGTTAAACTAAAAATAAATTATTAGTATAATACATGATTACATATTACACTAAGTTGCTTTTCCATCCATAACACAAAGGTTAAATGAGGATTATGGGTTTTCCCTTTTTCACTACCGATATGATATCGATATCAGCATGAATTATACATACTTTTATTGTTTAGTAGTTTGGAATGTTAGACATTTTTGATCAATTGAAATGAGTCAAACAGAGAATAATGGTAGGTATGTCAAAACACTGACCGATTTATTATTAACCGTCTTATGGTGTCTTTAATTAAATTGATGTGGAGTGGTACCGGTAATTGTTTTTTTGATGACACCAAGTGGTCACAATGGTGCAATAAGTTGAATGTTGCGGACGCGTTTGATACTGGATACTTCCTATTAATACGCTTCTGCTTTGGAGAATTTGTATCTGTAAGTAAAATTCTACTATAAATATTTGATACTTGTTTATATGTGATATGTGCTGTTTTAGACTGCAATATGGTTTAATTAGGTCTAGCTTGTGTGCTATTGTTTGTTTAGCTGTTGTGCAGCTGCTATCTCTTCCTAGCATGTTTACCTTTTGTAAAGGACTTGACTAAAATAGGAAAAAAATACCAGCCTTGTGTGCTTCTTGGAGGACAATTGGACGTTAACTGGCTGTCCAGCTTTGCACAAGTCAACACACTGCAGGGCTGCTTATATCGGAGCGCTTACATTGGAGATTTGAGATTTTTATTGCTGTTATCAGTCTAATATAGGTTTCATGATGGCAACAGCTTGACACTAGAATGGATTGATTCACTTTACATTATTTTTTGTTTAGTAAAATTAAGAAATTGAGTTTGACTTTAAAGTTCCACTGTATTGTTTTTTTAATCGTTAGAACCTCCATTAGCAAATTTAAATATTTTTTACCGGCACACACGTGTGACATTATTAAATTACCATGTAGCCACCACTACATAACAGAGTGGTAAGGGTGAACAATATGGGACACCTACTTACCAGTTTGGCGAGGATGAGGGCATCATTCATTAGGTCCAGCAGCGGCGTTTGTGTGTGAACGTTGTAAAAGGAGTATGCAGCTTTCAAGCTCCTATGGAGGGGGTGATGCATCACAGTAGAGGGCAATGTGTAGAAACTAGCAAAGTCTGTCAGGATGCCACTAGAACCCTGCGAAATACAACAGCCACTTCAAAGCAAAAATCAGACAAAGAACAACACCCTGTATATTGGAAGCATTTCTTTGCTAAATAATAAACATTACCGTATTTTTCGGACTATAAGGCGCACCTAAAAACCTTTAATTTTCTCAAAAATCGACGACGCGCCTTGTGTATTAATTATTTCTGGTTGTGCTGACCTCGAAACAATTTTATATGGTAGATGGTAAAATGATAACTGTGACTAGTCACACATAACTGCAGGTTGAATGAAGCATGTTAAATAAATAACTCTAGCAAGAACCAGTCAGACAAAAACTTTAATGCTTCATTGACATTACACAAGGCACTCAAAAATCTGTCAAAATGTTTTAGTACGACTTTGGTAAGCTACGAAGTCGCACCGCTTGATGGCTCATTGCCGCATTATGGCTACTGTAGTCAGACGTGCTACGCTTCAACATACGGGCTATCTGGCGTTTTCTTTCGACCCTTATGCAAAACCAACTTTTCTTACCTAACGGTACCTGCTGACGTGTATTTGGGATCTGCATAAGTCCCGACACCGTAGTCAATAAGCTCCTTCTTTTTCTCCATTCTCTTGTTGTGGGGCATTAACCCTCCGCTGCTGCCATTTCTAATATAGAGTAGCGTATAGCTGTAACTTAATCTATCAGTAGACTCGCTATGGAGTGCTAACAACTACAAACATGGCTGTTGGGGAGAAGACGCTTTGGAAGTGGAGCCACATAAATAGGACTACCCATAAAACGGCGCCTACAAAAGAGATGGTCTGAAAACGGCTTGACATCACATCATGGTCTGTAAAACATAATCGATGCCAAATTTTGATCAAAGTACCACCATTACATGTTATGTAAACCACAAAGAAGTGCTTTAAATGTAGAAAAAAAATCACAACTTGAGCCCTTTAATGTGCTTTGTGTATGAAAATAGACTTGAATAGTCCCGTTCATCTGCAATACCCCTTATAATCCAGTGTGCTTTTTAGTACGAAAAATACGGTAATCATTTTCTTTGCTTTTGTTATCTTAAAAGACAGCAACACACAACTGCACTGTATCCAACATTTGTGACAAAACTTAATGCGACAGCCTAAAAAAAATCATTAGATCTTTGAATTCTGGGTCCTTAATTGACTTTTAAAAAAATTATTCATGGCGCTCAGTCAAATTCATGCAAGGCAATGCGATATGTACGGGTGAGTGATGGACGTGTTCTTGCTACCTCTACAACATATGTGTCAATTATGTTTTCCTGTGGTAGGAACCAGTGGGCCACTTCTACTTCGCTCATAGAAGGCGCCAGCTGAAAACGTCTCAGGAACTTCTGCAGCAGCTCGGTCACCTGCCGGATGTCACGCCTCTCCATCGGCCGCAAACCCCCAGTCTTGATGCTCTGCAGTAGAGGAAAAAGTGGAATTCCATCAAGTTATTGTAACAAAGAGGCTTTGTAATATGAGACGCATGAAGCGTGTTTACATCTGGTAGTCTGTAGAGTTTCATCGTTCTTTGCAGGGTCATGTTTCTGCTCAGATGGGAGAATTTGACCTCCACAAGCTTTCTTGGGTTCAAAGAGCGATGCCAGTATCTGAATAATGACACAACAAGAGAAAAGTAGAGAATAATTGCTGTGTCATGCTTTGTAGGTTCAGCAGCACTCATGCAGCACCAGAAGATGACGCTCCCTCCATCATGTGGTGGTCAGTTGGGGAGGTTGATGGTGTCATTGTCTAATTTGCATTACTGACCATAATTTATTTACAGCAGGGGTCTTCAATGTTTTTCTAGGGCAAGGACCCCCAATTTGATGGAGCGGGGACCCCTACTTGCATATCCTGTAGAAAATGGTGTTTTAAATTAAACTGGTCCTAAAGCTACCTTGCAATTGTGCAATACTAAGATATACAAATTATACAGCATAGCCCCACTAATAGTGGCAGCTAGCATTATTCAGTAGCTGTCAACTAGCACGCTAATTGCTAGCCATTAGCCAGCGCCACTAATTGCTAGCTGGTAACTATTTTGCTAATCACTGGCAAGTAGAGCGCCAATCTAAAATTGAAAATGTCAAAAGTCTAGATTTATGACTAAATCCTCTTATTACCGGTATCCAGATAATGTATAAACGAGAAAGACTTTGACGAGCAGAGACGCGATGATGCGGGAGCAGCAAAACGACGCATCCAGCTCACAGTAAAGCAGTAGAGAGCTACTTAGCTGTGTGTTATCAATCTGCTGCTGAAAAATAGTTTTTCTGCGTTAGCGCTTATAATAACAACATCGCTAATATTTGGTTAATAATCAGGTCACTATATGTATATATAGTATTGTTGGCGGGTTTTGGATGGATTTTTTAGAGGGTTTTGTGGGCGGAATTGAGAGCTCCTAATGACTCCATTGTTAGCTGACTTTTTATGTATTTATTTATTAACGGCTTACAATGCATAAACATGTCTTATATCGGGATTGTGAATGATAAGACAGCCCTGTCTCTAATGTTTGCATATTTCCAATATGACACTATGGTCAGAGTGCAAAAGTGTTCCTCCAGTGACATCAATCTAGGGAAATTACCGCAGACGTTCAGAGTGGAATATTCAAAATGGCATACAAAGTCAACTTGCTTTTCCACTCTACTGGTACTTTAAACTTGCAAGGTATGGTGAGTAGGGTGGTCATGTCACTGGCATTTCTAGACTATACCACAGTGTGGTGTGTTGGATCAATGTGAATGTGACATTAAAATTTGTGGTAAGTTTGTGGGCAGATCAAACAAAAATGTAATAAAAAAGTTGAATCAACCAAAAATTCCACGACCCTCCTCAAATACCTCTGTTGACCTCTGTTTTACAGGTAATCTCTAGTGATGAGTGCATGATTTAATACCTGCACGTTGACACTGGTTTAGGCAGTACGACTCCTGCCGTGTACACTGCCTGAAAAATTCCTTCCAGGTTCACCCGTCGTGTGATCTCTCTGATAAGCACCGGCGCTACTCGCTTTGAACGCAGCTTCTTGTGGACACACAGGAAGTTGATTTCGACCATCCTCTTCAACCTTAAGACGGGGATCGAGTGTTTAATACAGACCACAACATTAGGTGCAATCAAAAAGTATATGAGCAAAAATTTTGTCAGAGACGTTTTATTGGAACAGAATTATCATTGTTGGGATTGCAATCTCTATGTAACATATTGCCCCCTTGTGAAACTAAATAGGCAACCAAAATATTAGAAACACCGATAAACTGCACTTCTACAACTGCAACAGAAAAGCATGAAAGACAAAAAAAAAAAAAACGGAGCAATATGTAAACTTTTGTAGTGGATTTCATTAATATTGCACAAGTATACTTAATAAATTATCTGATGGTTGCATATACTGTAATTAATAACTCACATGTCATAAATGCGTATTTCAGCAGGAATTGCACTGATGAAGCCGACTAGCTTCTTATTTGAGGAAACTCGCACGCCACAGTGCCACTGAGGTAACCAACCAGGTGGACGTAAAGCCCTGAAGGGGGAGAACACTGATTTAGAGACATGTTTTTAGCTTCCTTCAATGAGTCACATCACAGCACTTTATGGAAGCAATATAATTGCTACATATAATGAAAATAAATACTGATTTCAAGATTGCACGTGATTGGGTATGCATGTCGAATTTTGAGTCTATTTCCAACATTACACTGGGTCACATCTCATGCTCACACACTTTAACATGTCCGAAAAGGAGTAAGAAAAAGCAGTTATTGTCTAATTATACTCCTTCTATCACAGCAAACACAATTAATGTGTTCACTCCCCGTGTTATTTAGTTTTTATTTGAAGAGACAATGCACAGAGACATTAAGCTCAAAGACAGATTTGTTCTGCATTAGATTATAGCTAAATATCTAATTTCCATCTGCAGTCCCTGGTTACCTAAATTAAAAATATACAAAAATATGCAATAAAATTGTACCAGTAAAATTATGCTATAGCATGCAATCAAATTAAGGAAAGTCATAAAATGTCCTTTCATTGACACATACTTATACATTAGAACCATTACAGCTGTATGTTTTTTGGCAACCGTTTCAGCGTTTCCCCCCCAAGTATAAATAACCGTGTCATCTGCATACATCTGGATATTAAGTTAACATCCTCACATACAGATGGCAGATCATTTATATACATGGAGAAAATAAGAGGGCCGATGTTAGAGCCTCGTGACGCTGGATGTTGTGTTATCAATACGGACACATTGGGTCTTACCAGATAGGTATGACATAATCCAGGCCAGAGTATCTGTCGACAGTTTAAAAGTTGTTAATTTTGTAAGTAACGCGGGGTGACTGACAGTATCGAATGCCTTGTGGAGGTCTAAGAATATTGCTCCAACTACACCTCCAATGTCAAGGTTTTGTTTTATTGTCTCTAGTAGAAGGCAACATGCAGTTTCGGTCGAGTGATTTGCCCGAAAACCAAACTGCATGGGATGTAGAAGGTCTTCATCGTCCAGATGTTCTGTGAGTTGTTCAACGACCACTTTTTCTAATACTTTGGTATAACGGGGAGAAGGATAATCGGTCTGTGGTTGTTGATGTCTTGTTTATTTCCTGTTTTATGGATTGAGATGATAGTGGCAGTTTTCAACATGGTAGAGAAGGGGTTTTCTGTTATTGATTGATTTCTAAATGTTTTTATTGGAGCAGTAAGACTATCTTTATAAGTTTTTAGGAAGAACATGTCCAAACCGTATATATCTCTAGACCGTGAGCGTGATAATGTGGAGAGGATTTTGTTTGCTTTTGTTTAATTTATTAATTCTAAACTTGGTCCATCCTGAGTAAATGGCAATTATTTGCACTGATTTTGAGGGAAGTTTTTATTCAGGGTTTGTATAGACTGGATGAAATGTTCATTAAAATGATTACTGATGTCCAGACTGTCTGTGACAGTAATGCCATCAATATTTAATGTTTAATGTTGTTTCTTGTTTGCTCTCTTCCAGTGAGTTTGTCAATGCTTTTCTATAACTGTATAATTTTCCCGTTTGAAGCTTTGATTAATTCTAAGTCAGTCCTGGCCTTCCGGAGCAGCATTGTAACTTTGTTCCTCAAACTTTTAAAAATCATACGATCCGTATTGAGACCCGTTTTAATAGCTCTTTTGAGAGCTGAGTCCAAATTGTTTCATTAATACAAGGTATTTTCACTTTAGCACTTTTCTTTCTGGGTTTTGTTTAAGTGTATTTACAGATAATCACTTATATTTTTGTCATTAGGTCATCACAGGGATGTTCGGTGCTTATCCGATTTATGTCACTCCATGGGACAGTTTTAAGTTCGTTCTCTAGTAAGTGTTGGTCTTTTTTAGGGATATAGGGCAAGCTCTTTTGTGTACCTTTTTGGCCATGATGCCTAAATCTTGACAACTTCCGTGTTATCAGTGTGAGGTTATTGTCTGATAAGCCTGTTAGTAAATTGCACGTTTTTTTCAATGCAATCAGGTTTATTAGTAAATACCAAATCCAGCAAGCTTCAGGCGGAATGTGTAATTCTTATCATTTCTTATCATTTATCATGTGTAATGCTTATCATTTATGTCATGCAGAGGCCGTTTATAATATCCTCAAGTTTCTTTTTACGTGACTTATTTAACCAGTCGAGAGATTAAAGTCCCCCATAACGACAAATTATTTCATACTGTGCTGATTGAGGATGTCTGAAAATGAACTGAGAAAAATGTCTTTAGCTGTGGGCTGTCAGTATCCTACAATTACCTTGAAATACATTTCTGAGGACAATGTGATTTGAATTCCAACACACTCAAGATTATGTACTGGGAGGGTTATTTGTGCACTTTTAATGTTTCCCTTACTTAAATTATAACTCCTCCTTCTCTCCCACTTGATTAATCAGAGCAAAAGATGTTGTAGGTGTTAACCATGTCTCTGATAGACAAAGGTAATCCAAATTAGAGTCTGACAGTAAACAACTCATACGAACGAGGCAGAAAAAAACGCACCCTGACCTCCACAGGCAAACACAATCCAAACATCTCCTAACTCTTTAATGCAAACGCCTGAATACTAATGCCGCAGCAAACTGCCGTCCTCCTACAAGGGGTCGCCAAAACTCACATGTGATCAATATCTGATGGTCCAATCAGAATTAAAATTAGCACTTCACAGTACTCCTCCTTGTGGAGCCATATTTCAACATGTTTAGACCAAGACCACGCCTTGCAACTGACCATCAGTACCTCGCTTCTGTGAGGCTCCAAATAAGATGCCCCCAGAGGGCCGTAAGGGGACTTCCAGTATTAGTAAAGATCAGATAAAATGATAAATTATCTGATACATCACGATTGGAACGTGGACGATGCTGAATTGATGGACAAATGCCCACATATGGATTATTTACGTGTGTTAAATAAAGTGATACAGCTAGACTAAAATGCATACCTGGCACGGACACACACAGAGAAGGGAGGACGAGAGGAGAGCATGCTAACGGCGGCGCTAAGTTAGCTTGAATGTGAAGTAGTGAAACAAGAAAAGAATAAATCTTTGTACACCTCAACAGATGCCTAACAGAAACCATGTTGCATCAGAGAGAAACCAACTAAGAAGAGTAAATTAGCAAAGTAGATTAATAAGTCAGGAAAGACAATATTATCCACACAGTCAGGCAACCCAAAAATGAGTAGATAGACGACACGTCTTTGAGCCGCAAGTTTATGGCAAATATAGCTGCATGTTTATGGCAAATATAATACATGTTATAATAAACAATATATCAACAATATAATAATATACAGTTTAACTAAATATGCATACATTATCTATTCATAAGTATATCATAGCTCCTGAATTGCAATTGAATCGTAAGGTGACCAAAAAGTCCAACCTGTAAGTATTAGCAACTTTATAAATGCTTGAACAATACACAAACTTACAGCTAGATCAGCAGTGCTCGATAATCAACAGGCTGACTAGCAAAGATAACAAAGGACAAACAAAGGGCTGTATACAGCCCTTGTTTTTACTTTAAATGTGGTCAGTAAGTAGGATATGGAATACCCTTAACTAGAACAATCTCTTTATTTGGAGCAAGTGCAAAAACCAGTTTGACACATACAGATAAATCAACTAATCTGATCAGGTTCACAATAGTATATCAACTTAGGATGGGTGTGAACATTTTTTGTCCCACTGGGGAGACATGACAGAAAATATTTGAGAACCAATGCATTATATATACACAGTGTAGCTTATCTATACATATTGTCTATTCCTTTCTCGCAAAATGGCAACACTGCAACAAGAAGTAAACAAACCCTTTAACAACAAAACAAACATGTGAATTATTATAAGAGTCAACATATTAAACATGTCACGAGAACTACAACATTACTAATTGCTGAGATTTGGAAAAGGGTCAGAATGCTTCTTGCGACTTCTTTTCGGAAATTAAAATTTTGCAAGTGTATTCACGTGACGTTCCTTCATGTAACTTATTCAACATGTCTGAAAACAAATACCACATGGCATGACCAATGTCCTGACAATCCCTTGGCATATTTGAGAAAAATGTAGAGTAGTGTGGGAGGAGTGCTTGTTTCCCATGTTAAAACCAAGTTCTAATTTTGTCAGAAAGGGAACATTGGGTTGACTCAATTTTGTTTGGAAGAAAAAAAGGATGCTAAGCGCTTACCATTTGAGGAAGTTTGGTGAATAATCAAATCTAAACATATTATCGTCGTCCTCCACGTAGTTCTCATTCAACAACGTGTACAGCTCCTTCAGCTGTGAAAACATGACAAACTTCATGAACTTTGTGACATGTTAAAATCTGTGCACTTGAGACATGTGTTGTACTCACAACATCCACATTGCTGAGATCCAAAGTGTCCCACATGAAGCCTTGAGGTAAGGAATAGGGCTCTTGCCTGATGTTCTCCTTGTCAGCTTCGATCGGGCCGTGGCCTGTCACCACCTCATCTGCACACACAAAACAACTATCAAACCTATGTCATTCTTTATCAGACAGCCACTTTATATTTAGTTTTTCCACTAAGATGTTGCCTGTTGGTGTACACAAACTCCATTAGTTTGTTGGCAATCTTCATGCAAAACCAGATTACACTAATGCCACAAAGCATGCCAAGTATGGGGGCGACAAAGTTGTCTCGACAATGTTCTGCCTTTATAGGTAGTATCAGAGCTGAAACAGAAAAGAGCCTGTGCTTTTTACACATGCGCACACAGACATTTAAAAAAAGCAAAACAGAACTGTCCTGACATTAAAGTATT
Organism: Nerophis lumbriciformis; assembly: GCF_033978685.3. Lineage (NCBI taxonomy): Eukaryota > Metazoa > Chordata > Actinopteri > Syngnathiformes > Syngnathidae > Nerophis > Nerophis lumbriciformis. Next base: position 41,376,218 of record NC_084551.2, on the reverse strand, counting down.
CTCATACACTTCAATCCCTGCAATTTTTTCTTGCAAACCTGGCAATAGTCCACCCCTTCGGTGTATCAGAGGAGGGACATAAGGGAATTCCACAATACCAAGACAGGGACGTGACATGGATTACACTGTTGTGTTGAAAGCACATTCCCTGTACAAACATACATATACACATACTGTATATATACAAGCACATATGCATACATACACTCATGCATACAATCACATTTCATCAAACATGTATTAACGTTGTTCACCTAGGGCAGGGGTCGGCAACCCGCGGCTCCGGAGCCGCATGCGGCTCTTTGATCACTCTGATGCGGCTCAGCTGCATATTTGCTGACCCTCCCGATTTTCCCGGGAGACTTCCGGATTTCTGTGCCTCTCGCAGAAACCTCCCAGGTTTAATGTTCTCCCATTTTCACCCTAACAATGATAATAAGGGCGTGCCGTGATGGTACAGCATTTAGCGGCCTCTACAACCTGTATAAACAGAGTGCCAGCCCAGCCTCTTCTAAATGCATCTTCTGTTTGCACTAATGTTGTGTCGTTCGCGAACGATTCGTTCGAACGAACAAATCTTTTGAGTGAACGTACTGAACCGAATCACTTCATGAACTGATTCGTTCCTTTCTCAGTTCAGTTGAGCTCCGCCGCGACCATGCCGGTATGAGTGGAACTGGCGCATTCTGTGACGTCGGCGAACGACGCAGCCAGCTACTCATCATGGGGGCGGGGGGAGGGACTGAGCGAACGATTCGTTCACTGCGGATTAACGACATGAATCACTCAGTGAACGACAACGCTCTCGCTCTCTGCTCTGCTTGCCCCAATGCCGCGAGTGATTCTCGTCGCGGGGATATGTTTCATGCCAATGGCATCCGTTCTCCATTCACTCTCCAAGCTAACGGCTAATGTTGACTCAAGCCACATGAAAACAAACACACACACACGCCCCGTCCCCATTGTCTCAACACATAAAGTTATGAGAGTAGAGGAGACAGAAAGAAAGTCAGTGCAGGGCAAGGCTGAGCAGCAGCGACGCGAGGGGGAGGGGCGGGGGGTAAAGTGTAGGGCAGGCTGTTTGAGAAGATTTAAAATAAAAATAATAACTAATGTATGTACATATACATAGGCTATTATTTATCTTGATTTTTATATTATTTAAGCTATTTATTTTCTTTTTTATTGCATATTTAAGTTGATATTTCCATTTTTATATTTTTAAATGTAAGCTACAGAAATTTTAGTTTTAATGTTGGCTTTTCTGGCACTTGGTTTAATATTTGTTTAGTTTTATTTAAGGTAGCCTATTTATTTTCTTTTTGTTTGCACATTTAAGTTAATATTTTCTTTGTTATATTTTTAAACGTAGGCTACAGAACATTTAGTTTTTATGTTGGCATTTCTGGCTCTTAATTTATTTGTTTTATTTTGAATGTATTTATTTTCTTTTTGTTTGCATATTTAAGTTTACATTTTCTTTGCTACAGAACATTTAGTTTTTATGTTGGCATTTGTTAAGGGTTTCTTAATTTAATATTTGTTTTTGCACTAAACAAACGAGGCCTATTTATTTAACTGTTGATTGCAAGCATTTTAGTAGGCTATAACTATTTTTTTTATTTCCCACTTTTATTTATTTCTTATTTTCATTTCAGTGCAATAAAACATATTTAACAACAGGACTCGCGAACCTACTGACACAGAGAACTGACTGTGTCGCGGAGGAGGACGTCACATTGAGGCTCTCGTTCAGTCACTGTGCGTGTCGTTCATTGGGTGCTGAGGGCTTGTGTCGTTCGCGAACTGACACACACCGAGATCTGCCGCTGGGGAATCTGTTACTGACTGACTCGTGATTCGCTGACCTGCACACAGAACTGCTGCTGCAGAAGTGATTCGCCGACCTGCACACAGAACTGCTGCTGCAGAAGTGATTCGGTGATTCGCCGACCTGCACACAGAACTGCTGCTGCAGAAGTGATTCGGTGATTCGCCGACCTGCACACAGAACTGCTGCTGCAGAAGTGATTCATGATTCGCCGACCTGCACACAGAACTGCTGCTGCAGAAGTGATTCAGGTTCACGTACTGAACTGTGCTGACTGTGGCGCTGTCAGTCACTCACTGCCTGGTGTACTGCATGCACAGAGCTGTGTAGGGACTCGCGTTCACCCTATTTGCTGCTTCTCCCACGAATGTCTGCACTGTACTGTACTACGCACGCCCCCCCCCCTCCTTTTTTTGGAGGGGGGCGGGGGGGTGATTCGGTGAACGAATTTTTTGAACGAATCAATTTAAGGAACTGATTCTAGTGATTCAGTACAGTCAAAAGAACTGCCGATCCCATCACTAGCTTGCACACGTAAGCGACAGCAAGGCATACTTGGTCAACAGCCACACAGGTTACACTGACGGTGTCCATATAAAACAACTTTAACACTCTTACTAATAATGCGCCACACTTTGAACCAAAACCAAACAAGAATGACAAACACATTTCGGGAGAACATCTGCACCTTAACACAACATAAACACAACAGATAAAATACCCAGAATTCCATGCAGCCCTGACTCTTCCGGGCTACATTATACACTCCTGATACCACCAAACCCCGCCCCCACCCTCACCCTGCTCCCTCGGGGATTTTTTATGCCTCCACCGTCAGTGTAACCTGTGTGGTTGTTAACCAAGTGTGCTTGGGTGTCACTTACGTGAGCAAGTAAAAGCCCCTTACACAGTGTGGCTGGGCCGGCACGATGGTTGTAGTGGGGTTAAATGCTGTACCTTCACGACACGTACGAGAGAACAGTGTGAAATTTGTATTCTCCCGGAAAAAAATGACGCTGTCAAGCGCCATTCATATAAAACCCGCGGGCCGCACTAACATCCCATTTTCATATTAAGGTGTGGACCGCGTGTCTGAGACCCTTGCTTTATACATAGCATAATGCAAAAAAAAACTTTGTATGCAGTTTTATTTCATGTTAAATTTCAAAAGATTTTTGTGGCTCTCATTGTTTTCTTTAATTTGTGAAACTGGTCAAAATGGCTCTTTGACTGGTAAAGGTTGCCGACCCCTGACCTAGGGGAAACTGGGTAAAACCCAGCACACTGACAAAGCTTAACCAATTGTTACTATAACAATCTACAAGGTAACTACAGTTTGCTTCTCTTTCTTCCCCTCCATTTATCGGCTTTCTTTTGTATTTCAAGTTATCATTACATATGTGTACTGTTCCATTTGAAACAATTGTGTTGTTAATATATATAATTAGTTATTATTCATTATCAATAGTGCTATTTTGTGTTGGTATTTGTATTGCTACATTTGTAGTGCAATTATGTTCATTGTCATTTCTGTGTTCTTAATATATACTTCACAAAATGCTTCTTTGCCATCACTTTTCGTTTAATATTTGTGCATTTTGTATTTGATGATGCTGATGATGATGATGCTGTTTTGTTGTTGTTGTAGTTGTTATTGTTGTTGTTGTCTCTCTGTCTTCCACCCCTCTTTCTTTTTTTCCTCTTTCTTTTTTTCCTCTTTCTACCAAACATTAATGAAAATCCATTTGATAAAATCAAATACAAATAAGGCAACAAAAGAAGTATCCCACACTTTTCTTTTGTAAAGTAAATCTGTACAGCAAATATGGGCATCCACATCAACAAAATGATTTGCCTGAGTAGCTGGACAAGACAAAAAATTTTTTTTTTTTAAAGATGATCAAAAATGCTTGGAGGATGTGGCTAATGGGACTTATTTTTTTGTGATAGAGTGATTGGAGCACATACTCAAATTTGGTGATGTAGAAAAGTTACAATCAAATTAAATTAGCTTAATGGCATGGCCTCTTAACTTAATGTGAGTGATTATGATTTACGACACCTGTTGACTTCTCTGAGCCCATTCAAATAGGGCTCTTGTGATGCAGTCATGAGACTCGGTTACAAACACGACAATGGTAAAGTCAAAGGAACTCAGCACAGATCTGAAAAAATGAATCATTGACTTGAACAAGTCAGGAAAGTCACTTGGAGCCATTTCAAAGCAGCTTAACGTCCCAAGAGCAACTGTGCAGACAATTGTTTGTAAGTATAAAGTGCATGGCACAGTTTTGTCACTGCCACGATTAGGAAGAAAACACAAGCTATCACTTTCTGCTGAGAGAAAATTGGTCAAGATGATCAAGAGTTAACTGAGAACCACCAAAAAGCAGGTCTGCAATGAATTGGAAGCTGCTGGAACACAGGTGTCAGTGTCCACAGTCAAGCGTGTTATGCATCGCCATGGACTGAGAGGCTACCATGCAAGAAGGAAGCCCTTGCTCCAGAAGTGACACCTTAAAGCTACTCTAAAGTTTGCTGCTGATCACATGGACAAAGATACAACCTTCTGGAGGAAAGTTCTGTACTCAGATGAAACAAAAATTGAGCTGTTTGGCCACAATACCCAGCAATATGTTTGGAGGAGAAAAGGTGAGGCCTTGAATCCCAGGAACACCATCCTACCGTCAAGCGTGACGGCGTGGCGAAGTTGGGAGAGTGGCCGTGCCAGCAATCTGAGGGTTACTGGTTCAATCCCCACCATCTACCATCCTAGTCACGTCTGTTGTGTCCTTGGGCAAGACACTTCACCCTTGCTCCCGATGGGTCCTGGTTAGCGCCGTGCATGGCAGCTCCCGCCATCAGTGTGTGAATGTGTGTGTGTGAATGGGTGAATGTGGAAATAGTGTCGAAGCGCTTTGAGTTCCTTAGAAAGGTAGAAAAGCGCTATACAAGTACAACCCATTTACTATTTACCATTCAAGCATGGTCGTGGTAGTATTATGCTCTGGGCCTGTTTTGCTGCCAATGGAATTGGGGCTTTCCAGAGAGTAAATGGGACAATGAAAAAGGAGGATTACCTCCAAATTTTTCAGGACAACCTAAAATCATCAGCCCGGAGGTTGGGTCTTGGGCGCAGTTGGGTGTTCCAACAGGACAATGACAATGACTCCAAACACACGTCAAAAGTGGTAAAGGAATGGCTAAATCAGGCTAGAATTAAGGTTTTAGAATGGCCTTCCCAAAGTCCTGACTTATACCCCATTGAGAACATGTGGACAATGCTGAAGAAACAAGTCCATGTCAGAAAACCAACACATTTAGCTGACCTGCACCAATTTTGTCAAGAGGAGTGGTCAAAAATTCAACCAGAAGCTAGTGGATGGCTTATTGCAGTGAAACTTGCCAAGAGACATGTAACCAAATATTAACATTGCTGTATTTATACTTCTGACCCAGCCGATTTGGTCACATTTTCAGTAGACCCATAATAAATTCATAAAAGAACCAAACTTCATGAATGTTTTTTGTTCCAAACAAGTATGTGCTCCAATCACTCTATCACAAAAAAATAAGAGTTGTAGAAATTATTGGAAACTCAAGACAGCCATGACATTATGTTCTTAACAAGTTTATGTAACCTTTTGCCCACAACTGTAATACACACATATATATACAGTATATATATATATATATATATATATATATATATATATATATATATATATATATATATATATATATATATAATGTAGTAACAGACGTCTTCATACCAATTTGTCATATGTTCAATAATTACCGTATTTTGATCATTTTAATCAATTCCGGGACTGACTTCTTCCGCGCATTGATTTCCGTTTCCATAGCATCGCACATCCGACAATGTGTGTTCCTGCATCTGGATACAAAACGCTTTTGTGTGTTCTAATCATGGCAGACTTGGTAACAAACAACGAAGACAACTATTTTTGGACAAATGAAGATTCACAACCTTATCTTTTTCAACCTAAATGAACAGGGAATGAACTGCTGCTTCTAGAAGCAAGCACGAAGAACAGGGTGAAACGGAAGCCGCTAGAGTGAGGTGAAAGTGACTCAAATCTGAAAATGTGGAATTTGGAGACAAGCTATTTCGACATAAATGGCTTGCTTAGCCCAGATAAACCAGAAAAAACATCCCCGGCCAGCTGGACAAAAGAGACAACTATCCATCGAGTGAATCACATTTTATATTGATCATGATAAATGCAGCACGTCATGCGTGTATCATGACAGACAACATACGCTGTCAGACTGGCTGTGTACAAACAAAACATGAAATGTGGGCTAATACTTTACAGATACTGTAATATGGTTGTTCATGTTTTTTAGTCAGAACAGATAGGTGCCTTTTCACATTGTTTTGTGCATTACAAACTCAAGCTAGCTCAACTCTTGCTGTAGTTAGCTTTTACGGCTAATACCGAAGCACCTCGATGTGTTAGTACGATAGAAAAAGAGTTCCTGAGTGTTTTCTCTTGCAATCAATAACAATGTCACTACAGTTTGATTATACAGATTACAGAACGTAAATGATGGTTTTTAAATGCATTTTTAAGTGATTTAGAAGAAGAATTGATTGCTCCCATTAGCTGCGTTACTTGCTACCTAGAACAAGCCGATTTTTATGTTAAAATGCAAAAAAAAAAAAAAAAAAAAACTTTTGTTTTCTTGTCTCTCATAATGATTGTGAATGATAGACAAAATTCCCCCAAAAAGTTCAGTTCCCCTTTATGAAAAAGACACTGTGTACGGATAATTGTGTTAAAGCCATTAATTTGTATTAAGTTGAGGTAGGGTTGCACAATATAGACAATAGAAATGATAAAGATTTGGCCAACAACAGATTTTTTTAATACTATCGTTATATTGTGATAATGTATGTTGATGACCTGCGATGAGGTGGCAACTTGTTCAGGGTGTACCCCGCCTTCCACTCGAATACAGCTGAGATAGGCTCCAGCACCCCCCGCGACCCCAAAAAGGGACAAGCGGTAGAAAATGGATGGATGGATGGATGGATGTTGATGACACATTGAACCGCGTCCTCAACCAGCTCTGGGGTCCTTGCTAGTGGCTATTGTCCCTACACAGTGCAAAGCCACTCTAAGTCAGTAATTGTCCCCTTTATGGGAACAAATAAACAGTTTTTTACAAGGAATAGTTCAGCGCTGACACTTTCCAATCAACCATTAGGCCCCACACCAGCACCGATACAGCTCTGATCAAAGTGAAAAGTCTCAGTCTTGTTCCTGCTGGAATGGAGCGCTGCCTTTGACACAGTTGACCATACTATCTTATTACAGAGGTTAGAAAACTGGGTGAAATATCTGGTTCTGCTCTTAACTGGTTCAACTGTTTTGAAATTGGTAACTGTGTTTCTGACTAAATGGCTATGGCCAGTAGGGCTCGATTCTCAGACCCCTATTTCTCAACTTGCACATGCTGCCACTAGGCCAGCTAATATGCAGCTTCAATGTGTCCTACCACAACTTTGCAGATGACACTTATATCTACGTGTCACTGACGACAGGTGAATGTCAGCCTGTTGATTTACTTTGTCGCTGCATTGAACAAATCAGTGTGTGGATGGAAAACAATTTGCTTCAACTAAACGCAGACAAAACCGAAATCATTGCCCTTGCCCTACAGAAGCAAAGAGAAAATGTTATTAGGCACTTTAAAACTCTCTCCCTGTAACCAAGTAGTCAGGGTAAAAATGGACACAACTTTGAACTTTAACAGCCAATATGTCAATATGCTTTTTACCACCCAAACACATTGGCAAAATCTAATGAATAGTGTCCAAAGCGGATTTAGAAAGACTTATCTATGTCTTTGTCTCCAGCAGGTTAGACTACTGTAATGGCCTTCCCATTAGGCTCTGGAAACGAGCTGTAAAGCAGCTGCAGTATATCCAGAATGCTGCTGCTGCTCGAGTCCTCACTAGAAGCAGGAAATATGACCATATTAGTCCAGTGCTTCAGTCGTTGTATTGGCTTCCTGCTGCTCAGAAAGAATAGATAGTAAAACTGCTCTGCTTGTGTACAAGTATTTTCATGGTCTTGCGCCAAAATACATCTCTGACATGTTAGAACAATTTGAACCAAGGAAGTGGTCTCTTGCTGATGCCCAGAATCAGAACCAAAGATGGTGAGGCTACGTTTCAGTTTTATGCTTCTAAAAATCTGGAATAGTCTTCGAGAAGATGTGAGACAGGCCTCAATGTTGGCAATGTTCAAATCCAGGCTTAAAACATTTATTTAATTGTGCATATGACAACTGAAATGATTTTATCTACACTCTTTGAATTTAATTTGAATTATTATTATTTTTAAGATTATTTTATTTTGTCATTTAAATTATCTTTTTTTTTTTCTTCTTTCATTTTTGGCCTTTTTGTAATTTTCTGTAAAGCACTGTGTGTAGAAATTGTGCTCTATAAATAAACATGCTTTGGCTTGCCTTGCCTACACTGTAGGAATATACAATAAACCATGCTAAATGCAAGCTAGAGCTCTTAAATGTCAACAAAATTGGGCGGATTAATACAAATATTGACAGTAACCATACCAAATATAATATCATTATATAGTCGATAACAGTGACGTGCGGTGAACTGTACACCAGGTGAGGCAAAGATACTTTTGGAGGTTTTTGTTCTTCTTTTTTTTAACTTAAATTCATATGTGCAGCTCTAATCATTAGGTTGCACATTAGAATAACAGGAAAAAGAAGGGATTTATTTGCTTTCATAAAAACATTATCATAATGATATTATGATATGATAAATGGGTCCAAAAAGTATTTGATAAAGTTGTTATTTAATACTTTTTGGTCCCATTTGGTTTTAACACAATAAATCAAGTATTGTGAGTGTATCTTACCTTTCTGTATTTGTATCTGAAGCAGCAATAGCTATCCTCCATGAAAACCTACTTTGTATGATCACATTCATTTTGTCTTAAAGTCCAGTTTAGAGAAGTATTTCATCTTGGATACAGTATACAGTATAATCCTCCATATTGGCAGACACATTCATTTGATTGAATGTTATTGCAAGCAATTAAACAATATTTTTGCATCTGACAAAACACACCCACAAACGCAGGTTTACTCTAACAAAAATGCCATGTTTGTTATACAGTTTTGAAAAAAAGGAAAAAAAAGTCTGGCTTCCGCTGGAGAGACATGTGTCTGCTCGCACTTCTCTCAGTGTGGCGAGTCAGAGTACTGCTAGCTTGTTGTCACTTATTCTGCAGCCGAGTAGTCGCAAGAATGATCCCTGGGATCACTAGCATCCTCTACCACCATGAGGCGGGAGAACTGCGAGCCTCACCCAGTGCGTCTTCGCAGCCGTTTTATGATTGCTCAGCACAAGAAATACGTTACACACATACAGTTGTTGACAAAATACACTGTACATTATATACCTCAGCTAACTAAACTATGGACATTTATAATATAATTCATACAGCAATATGGTCTCACTGCACAGCAGGCCAGCAGTTAGCAGAGTCATTGCGCAATCCATGGTGAGGCTCAACTGGCTGCTGACTCACCGCAAGTCTCTTCTCAGTATTTGTACGGCAAATGTGAAAATTCTGCGATTTTGAATAAGAATAATCTAAAACTGGTGAAGTTAAATGGAAAATAACTTTATAGTATAATCACTGGATACATATAACAATTTAATTAATTTTTTTTCTTTTTACATTTTTTTTTTTCCATGATGGCACGTGAGGCACTGCCTCACCTGCCTTCCCTGACTGCACGTCACTGGTCGATACTACAGTGGGTAGATCGATATTTTTTATTTGGTCGTTCTTATTATTGTTTATAAACTCAGGAAATAGGTGCCTTGACAAAGGAGGACTTTACGGGTAAAAACCAAATATTTAAATCAAAGCCAATACTAGGAAATAATTTGTATTTATTTATATTGTTACATCGCCATTCTGTGTTTTTGTCTGATTACGGAATAGTGATCAAAAATGTAATCATTCAATATTCTTGACAATGATAATCAATACCCAAATTTGTAGTATCGCCCAAAACTAATCTAAATTATCCAGACAACAGAGTACGTAATTGTTACATTTTGGCAGAAGTGTATATACAGAAAGTAACCTACTTTTTTTTTTTTAATAAATGTTTTTATTAAATTTGACAGGTATTACAATATACAATAGAACAGTAGTCACATTTTCCCCTTTTTTTCCCACCCACTTCCAAGAACAACAACCCGACACATACCCCATACACACATAACCCCCACCCCCCCAGGTCCTACATACAGTAAGTTAAAGGTACAGTCACAAATGGAAAATAATTAGTACATCACTTTCTTCTCAACATAGGCAGATAGTAAATATACACCCAGAATAAATATAAATAAAAAAACAAAAACAAAAAAAAACTACCAAAAAGGAAGCTGGTTTATGAAAGGTGAACTTTTCATGTGTCCTGTAGCGTCTTTAATTTAGCTATGTAGTCAACCACACAGCCCCAAACAGAATAAAACTTCCCAGGTGCCCCTCTAAGATTGAATTTTATTTTCTCCAGATCTAAATACATCATAAGGTCTTTAAGCCATAAGGAGGCTTTGGGGCAGACTGGTGACGTCCACTCCAGCAAAATTCTCCTACGTGCTAATAAGGATGCAAAAGCGATACTATCCTTACATTTTCTCCTTATTTGGGGATCTGATACCGTCCCAAAAATAGCCATTTCTGCACATGGTGTCAGATTTAAATCCAATGCCTTAGCAAGGTGTTTGAAAATAGTGGACAAGACCAAAACATGTGCGTCATATTTGCAGGTGACATGTAACATCTGTTACAAGTATCCGAGATATTGGGGTATATTTTGGAGAGTTTGGAATTAGTAAAATAAATACGATGGACAACCTTAAATTGTATTAAATTAAGCCTTGAACAGGATGTACTGTTATTAATTTGGGTTAAGGCAGAATCCCAATCTCCATCATCTATAGATCTGCCAAGCTCTTCTTCCCAACTCCCTCTGATTTTATCAAGAGACGTTTTACCAAACTGGGATATTAAGATGTAGATTTTGGAGATTAGGCCTTTCTGATTTGTGGGAATATCTAAAATTGAGTCAATTAGCGAATTAGGTGGAGTATTAGGGAAAGAGAAACTATTTAATTTAACAAAATTACGAACCTGAAAGTATCGAAATAGGTGAGATTTTGGTAGGTCAAATTTTTCACACAGTTCACTGAAACTAGCGAAGACATCACCAATATATAAGTCCTTTAGCCTGCTAAGGCTTGACTGCTTCCATAGAGAAAACGCTACATCTGTGTTGGGAGGGAGGAAGAGGTGGTTATTATGAATGGGGCTGTGGTTGGATAAGCCCTGCAGGCCGAAAGTATTTCTAAATTGAGACCAGATTCTAAGGGTAGAAATGACAATTGGACTACAAGTAAATTGGGATGGTCGATAAGGTAATTTTGATGTAAGCAGATCCAGGAGAGAGGTAGAACAGGAACTAGCTTCAGACTTGCACCAGATTAATTCAGGTTCTTGGATCCAGAGAGTCACTTTGTGTATGTTAGCTGCCCAATAGTAGTATTTTAGATTAGGGAGTGATAAACCACCTACGGACCTATGCCTTTGCAGGAACTCTCTCCTAATCCTGGGATTCTTGCCTTTCCATATAAAAGATGAAATTAGTTTGTTTATTATGCAAAAAAAGGAATTGGGTAAAATGATAGGCAAACATTGAAACAGGTACAAAAATCGAGGAAGCACATTCATTTTGATGCAGTTTACCCTGCCAGCTATAGTTATGTGTAAATCATTCCACCTTTCCAAATCTAATTTAAGTTTGTCGATTAGAGGTGGAAAATTGTCCTTGTAGAGAGCTGGTAGCTTACGACAAATATGTACACCTAAGTATTTGAAGCTGTTCCTGGACATCTTAAATGGGAAATATCCATCAGGGATCTCAAGGGCCAAATTATTCACAGGGAAGCATTCACTCTTAGCGAAATTCAGTTTATAGCCAGAGAATGATCCAAAATTGTTTAGCAATTCAATAATCTTTGGAATGGTAGAGATTGGATCAGATATAAACAATAGTAAATCATCAGCGTATAGAGAATGTGTGTGTTCTAGACCGCATCTATGGATTCCTTTACTGATACCAGCCGATTTAAGGGCAATGGACAAGGGTTCGATTGCAGTAACGAATAACAATGGGCTTAGAGGGCACCCCTGGCGTGTACCTCTGCCAAGTGTGAAAAATTGGGATAACATCCCATTTGTGCTTACAGCAGCCCTAGGAGAAGAGTATAGAAGTGCTATCCAAGATATATATTTGGACCCAATGTTGAACCTCTTTAAGACCTCCAATAAATATCCCCACTCCACCCTGTCTAAAGCTTTCTCCGCATCTAAAGAGACCACCACTTCTGGCGTCTCCTCGGATGCTGGAGAAAAAATAACGTTAAGAAGGCAACGAATGTTGGAAAAAGAGTGCCGGTTTTTCATAAACCCAGTTTGGTCAGGTGATATGATGTTTGGTAAAATTGATTCAAGGCGAAGGGCCAGTGCTTTAGCTAAAATCTTATAGTCAGCGTTTAAGAGAGAGATGGAACGATAAGAACTACAATCGGAATCTACTTTGCCCGGTTTTAGTAATAAAGTTATTGACGCTTCGGTGAGAGTTCGAGGCAGGGTACCCCGGTCCAGAGAGTCATTGTACATATTTAAAAGGAGAGGAGTCAGTTTATCTGAAAATTTTTTATAGAACTCTATAGGATAGCCATCTGGGCCAGGGGCCTTGCCGCTCTGCATTAGTTTAATTGAATCTACAATTTCCCGGATTACTAAAGGTTGATCCAAAGCGCTCTCTTGAGTAGTAGTTATGGATGGGAATTTCAAGTTATCCAGGAAACTCATCATGATTGTTTTATCAGCAGCGCATTGTGAAGTATATAGTTCAGAGTAGAATGATTTGAAGGTGTCATTAATGACTGAAGGAATGACTGTAAGATCATCTGTGGGGGTTCTAATTTGTCGAATTTGCCGAGATGCTGACTGACTTTTAATTTGGCGTGATAGATGGCGCCCTGCCTTCTCACCGTGCTCGTACAGGAAGCCACGCGATCGTAAGAGTAATTTTTCAGTTTCTTGTGTTGACAATAAATTATAGTTCATTTGCACATTTTGTCTATCTTTAACCAGTTCAGGGTGTGGAGATACTGATATCTGTCTGTCCAATTCTGTTATACTTTCCATGAGCTGTTCCTGTTTTTGTCTTCTCGATTTGTTTTGTCTTGCTGAATAAGAAATAATCTCTCCCCGGACTATCACCTTTAATGTCTCCCAGAGTAAAGACGGGGATATGGGAGTAGAGTTGTTGGTGACAAGAAAATCATCTATCACTTTGGAAATTGTTTTGCAGAATCCGTCATCATTGAGTAGTATGCAATTAAACCTCCATGGAGTCTGCGTTTTTTTTAAGAGTGTAAACGAAAGATCAAGTAACAAAGGAGCATGGTCAGATATCACTATTGTTGAATATTCTACATTGTCGACAGCCGGAAGGAGATTATCATCTATGAAAAAATAGTCAATCCTTGAAAAAGTTTTATGAACCTGGGAGTAAAAAGAGAATTGTTTTTTATCTGGGTAAAGAAAACGCCACGGGTCCACACCTCCTATTTGACCCATGAGTTTTGAAATTGTTTTGGCCATTTTTAATGGGGGGCCCTGCCTTGGACTAGATTTGTCTAGCAACGGGTCTATTACACAGTTCAGGTCCCCCCCCAATATTAAACAATGGGAACTGAGGTCTGGCAAAAATGAAAACACTTTCCTAATAAATGCTTCATCATCCCAATTGGGTGCATAAAGGTTGGCCAGGACAACAGACATATTATTAAGAGAACCTGAGACTATTACAAAACGACCTTGATGGTCAGTTATGACATTTGTTGGGCTAAATTGGGTTCTTTTGTGTATTAAAATAGCTGTACCCCTTGCTTTACTGCTAAAATTTGAGTGAAAAGATTGTCCAACCCATGAGGCCTTTAATCTATGGTGATCCTTAGTGGTCAGATGAGTCTCTTGTAGGAAAGCAATTTCAGTTTTAAGGTGTTTTAAATGGGAAAATACTCTACCTCTTTTGACTGGGCCGTTGATCCCTTTAACGTTCCAAGAAACAAATCTCAAGCAAGATAACCCTTTTTTGTTTGTATTAGCCATAATCACATTTGTAAAAAATATGGTGAGATGACACAATGCCTTGTAGAAGGAAGTGGTATTAACATACAGACAGGACTGAAAGAAAAAACAAATTTGTAGGACCTAACACACAAAAACCCCAAAACAAAACCCATAGAAACGAGGAACAAATAAACCCTCCTAAACCACCCTAAGCTTGTCCTAAGAACTAGAACTAGCAGCGGGACTCCATAAACTCTATTACTTCCGTACGACATTAATCCGTGAACTAATATCACCGAGCAGATAGGGCTCCTTTATCTGCAAATGTGTCTATAATGTACAGTGGGTGCCACTTAAATAGAAATAAGCACCATATTGGCAACAGAATTATATATAGAAAATAATAATGGGGAAAAAATAAATAAATAAATAAATGATGATAATATTAATAATAATAATAATAACACAAGTAGCCCCTGGTAAGTGTCAGTTTCAAACTGGAAAAATTAGAGAAAGTAGAGAAATAAAAATATCAATTTACAATATTTAAGTAAGTCATAACTTTTAAGAAAGAGGGAAAGAAGGAAAAACAAAAAAAAAACAAAAAAAGGAAAAAAAAAAAAAAAAAGAAGGAAAGAGGAGAAAAGAAAAAAAAAAAAAAGAAAGAAAAAAGGTTGCAGTGCAGAAATTGACCGACAGTTATAACCATACCTCAAATAAGTTGCACAACAGGATGATTAGTTGCCTGCAAGCCTGGATAAACAATGTCCATTGTTTTTCTGACGCACCCGTTAATGTCCTCTTCAACGTATTTTTGGCCTGAAACGTCTTCCATACAAAGTCATCTTCCACTAACCTGTGGGAGCGATGCGTTCGTCGTAGAAGTCCTGGGCTTTTTGTGGAGAATCAAAGTACAAGTTTTCATTTCTGAAGGAGACCTGGAGACGGGCAGGGTGCAGCAAGCGGAATTTAATTCCTCTCAGGTAGAGCGCATTTTTGATGGGGTTGAAAGCAGCTCGTTTCTTGGCCAAAGCAGGGCTGATGTCCGGGTAAACTCTCAGCTCGGTGCCGCGGTAATCCAATTTATGTTGTCTGGCCCATCTGAGTACTTTTTCTTTCTCTTGGAAACGGAGGAATTTAACGATGAAAGTCCGCGGTTTTCCGGCGCCAGCATCTAGTGGTCTGGGACCGAGGGAGCGGTGAGCTCTCTCTATCTCCGGTGGGCTGGTGAAAACATCAGGACCCGTTATCGCCATTAGTAAGTCCGACGCAAATTTGGTCGGATCTTGTTCTTTCTCGCTTCCCTCTGGGATGTTGATAATCCTCAAATTAGAGCGGCGGGACCGATTCTCGAGGTCGTCCACTCGTTCCAGGAGCACCGTAGTTTGGGACTGTAAAGACTCCACAGCGGCTTCCATCTCGGTGAGTTTTTCAAAGTTTTCACCCACTGTGACTTCGGTTTTAGTCAGACGGCTGTTAAATGACGTCACCTGTTGTCCTAATAAATCGACTGACAGCTTCAGGGACTCAGTCGACTGTTGAATCAGAAAAGCCATGTCCGCCTTGAAGCTATCTCGCTGTTTATTGAGGAGAGCCTCAATGTCGTTCTTGGTGACTGGGTCAGATTGACCCTCAAGTTCGGCTCTCTTGTCTTCAGACCCTGAAGCTGCTGCTGCGGTCGCCATGTTAGCTAGCTTAGCTGAGACGCTCGCTGCTCGAGTTGTTGTTGTTGTCGGTTTTGTCTTCGAGTTGCTCATTATGTCACAATAACCACACTATTTCGCACAAAAATAAGGGATGCGTCAGCCAGAAAAAAACACCGTAAAGTAGTTAGACTTTAAAGAGTAAATGAAAAGTTTGACCGGAGCCCTCCTCTCGCACGTCTGCCCTCTACCTCATCAAACCGGAAGTCCCCGTAACCTAATTTTAACAGTAAATTAACAAGTAGATTAATAACAGTTTTGAGAAAATAAAACAACTGAAAATTATGTAATATGTTACTGCATATGTCAGCAGCCAAATTAGGAGCATTTTTGAAAGGCTTCTATTATAATTTATTCACTAAATAATATATTGTCATGTATATTGTTATCATATATCACAATATAGATTTTAGGCCATATCGCCCATCTCTAAATTGAGGCTTAGATG